>NC_086283.1:13201935-13502257 GCF_021018805.1 Prinia subflava | reverse complement strand
CAGACACCTGCCGTTTGTAGCTTTGTCAAAGAGCTTTCCAAATTAAGAGGGCCTCTTCTAATCTTTTCACAGTAAATCAGAATTTCTTCAGCTTTGCAGGTTCTGATGAATTTTTGCTGATTCTGCTGATTTTTTTGGCATGATGCAATATCCTTTAGTGTTAAATTCGGCTGACTGCCAATTGTCCAGCAAGCCACTCTTGGTCCCCCTCCATGGACATGAGGGGGAGAAATATGCATTGAAAAGCTTATGGGATACAAATAAGGGCAAGGAGATTTATGACTAATTACTGAAGGGGGAAAACCAGGCTTGACTTGAGAAAATTAACTTAATTCCTTTTATTTCATTGCCAATTATTTGTAACGGAGTAGAATAGTGAGAAACATTGAAACACTGAACTGAATCTTGCCCCTACCCTTCCCTTCTTCACAGGCTGAGTCCTCTCATCTCTTCCTGTTCCGCTTGGCACAAGCCCTGAGTGACGCAGGGAACGGGGAATAGGGGTCGTGATCAGCTCATAACACTTCATCTCTGCTGCTCCTTTCTCCCCATGCTCTTCCCTTCTTCCAGCATGCTGTCCCTCCTAAAGGATGCAATCCTTCACGAAATTCTCTATCCTTCTCAGTAGCTGCAGTGCTTCAAGAGTTGCTCCAGCGTGGGTTCTGGTCATAGACTTCAGTCCTGCAAGAGTGGAATGCTCAATGTGAACTCTCCACAGGCTTCAGCTTTCTTCAGGGAACTTCCACATAGTGGAGTGTGGACTGCAGGTCTGCTCTGATGTGAACCTCCGTGGGCTGCAGGGGCACAGCTACTTTGCCAAGGGCTTCACCACAGGCTGTAGGAGAATCTCTGCTCCAGCTCCTGGAGCACCTCCTGACCCTCTTTCTGCACTGATGTTGGTGTCTGCAGAGCTGTTTCTCTCAGATATTCTCACTCCTCATTCCAGATGCAGCACAGCCTTTCTTACTGTTTCCTAAATCTGTTATCCCAGAGGTGCCACCACCATTGCTGATGGTTTCAGCTGTCTCAGCAGCAGTGGGCCTGTCTGGGAGCTGACTGGCATTGGCTCTACTCCTCACAGAAGCCCCCCTAAAGTGCCCTTCCCTTCTACCAAAACCTTGCCATATACTCCCAATATAAATATTAAAATTGGGATGTATGGTGTCAGGAAATCAAGTCCTAATAATAGTATTAACAACTACAAATGATTGGGAGCCAAGCTGTTTAATCAAAAGAATCAATGCTTTGCTTCCTTCTAGAAGCCTGTGTTTTCATAAGGAACTTTGCTGTAACATAGAAAAGTTCTGCGACTTGGTTTCCTTTCTTCTATTCTGCCTTTCTCTCCAGTCCTTTGTCCTTTTCTGTAGGAATTTATTGTAAAGTTTTGCATTTAAGGATTTCGCACACACTGTTTCTTCTGAACTTATATCATGAGTATCCCTAAAGGTGAGACAGGGATGGAATGGCTTGTGTAAATCATCAGACTAAGTACTTCCAGCTGTGGGGTTTTATTGAATTTGATATGGCACTCTTTGTGTGTGCATGTATGCTGAATTGTGTTGCATTTATTCCTGATAAACTAGTGTCATATGTAGAGCAGAAAGTTTTGGTGAAAGAGAATTTTATAAATGGCTTTAACATCACTAAGAAAGGATGTTTTTAATGAGATATTTGTGTTAAAAATCTCTGACTGAAAGCATCTGTCCCAAATATTTGTACTTCCAATTTGCATCAAGGACACCTAAAAATCTAAATTGCTGTGCCTCTTGAGCCATCCTTGAAATTCAAAACAATTAATAAATGCTTAAGACCAGCATCAGCAATTGAAAGCACTGGAGAGAGAGCCTCTAGGGCATCAGAACTTCCCATAATGGAAGTATGTTCTTTTATTTTTTCTCTTTGAGTCCTTACATTTTTCAGACCTATTTGTGTGATGTTAAGAAGTCAATAGAGTTCATGGTTTTTATATATTATAGTGTGTTTGCATAAGTCGTTATTTGGGCTCTTTGAATTGGTTCTGCTCTAATGGTTAAGTACTGTTAGTATCTAAACAAAGAGGGATTTTTAAAAACTCAGAACTGCTTGTGAATAAGAACAGAGTATGTGAAAAGGCTCTGCTATGTCCATGACACACAATACGAGAGAGGAGAACAGGAGTTTTACAATTTACAAGAAACAGGTGCTGGAGAAGAGACTGCCAAGCCCTGGGAGGAACCATGCAGAAATATCACACCAAAGCCTGACAGAATTGGTGTGATTCTGACATTGTACAATATTAATTTGGAAAGAGCTTAGGCTATATAATCAACCTTTTCAAGTTGAGGCTGCACACTTTGTTAGTTTACAAGTATCTGGCTTTGCTGAGATGAGAATCAGCATGGTCCTCTTTTACTGATTGTAGAGTTATGTCTTTGAATTTGGGAGCCCAAAATTAGTCACTCTTTGAAACTTCTTCACCATATGTGGTGCAGAAAAATGCAACATATCATTCCCTAACTTCGTGCTTGAGCAAAATGCTTTATGAGCTGAGCAGGAAATAAGGGGTTATAGTGCTTTATGGTCCCTTTCTTTTGTTTCTTTTTGCTCCATCACAATTTAGGGGTAGATATCAGTGATGTAGTTTTTCCATTCAGAGAGTGCCAACAATAGTTTTAGTTAGCACTTTAAAATTTTGAAAATTCTGTACAAAGCATCCCAGTATCTTACAGAAGACTCTAATGCCATGTGGAGATAGTAGGATATGAAAGTATATTATCATAGTGCATAGTTAACATATACTGCTGCTGTATCTCTCATTTTTTCCAGCCAGCTTTATAGAGTTTGATTTAATTCTCTTTTATTGTTTCTTAATTCATCCTATAACCTCTGTGAAGTAAATTCCTTTCAGGAAGAAAGCCTTTCTATTACAATGATGTGTTTGCATTGCTCTTATGGTTCATTTCGCTTTGTAAACTCTTTGTTTTTGGTCTGTGAGCAAGTGATTAAAGCTAGTAAGGGTGAAAAAAGATGGGATGAAGCTCTGATTTGAGGCACTGGCAAATAGAAGAGTTAATACTGCATCAGCAGTGGGGCCTTGGATTTTTGGGCCATTTATTTGCTCTTTGTGTCATAGACGTTTGTCGAAATGAACTAATTGGTATTTTGCTTAATTATCACTGTGATATAACAAAATATATGTCTGTTACTGTCTTCATCCTTAGCAGAGCAAGTGGGGTAAGGGATGATGGTTTTGAATCTGAAAGGCTTGCAGACGTGAATCAGTAAGTGCTGGTTAGCTAAGCAGCAGAATGAAAGTGTTTGTTCAATCAGTTTCAGCAGAAGCAGCTATTATTCAGTTTGTTTGAGTTGATCTGTGCTGATGAGGATAATAACCAGTTTGGCATTTTCTTTGTTTCCTTGGGACTAGCCAAAAGTGCTTGAATAATGTGAGTATACTTGAGCCTAAATCTTATTTTAGCAAGTCTGAAGGGCTGTTAGACACCCTGGAGGAATCACGCAAAGCAGAGAGACTTGCAGGTCTTTGGGCTCTGTTTCTTCTAGATTTGCCCTTTTTCAATTAATTGTTCCCTGCAATTTGTTCGGGACAAAAATACTAGAGCATCAAACCCTCTTCTGAAATGTGTAGTTTGTGTTGGTTCACTTGAGGCTGCTTGCTTTGAAGGCTTGCTGTACTAACTTAGATGGTTTTTCCCTTGACCTCTTTTGGTTCTAAAGAAATCTCCATAACTTCTGAGAAGCATGCAAAAAAATACAGGAAAAGTTACACATACTTTAATTTTGATTGCAGACTGCTGTTAATGCTTTCACAGTTTCTTTCATTCCCTATAGTTACCACTAAAAGGGCAGTTCATCTGGAATGCTTTATGCTTAAGGGGAATTGTAATTTCAAGACAGTGAACTATAAACTTTAAAAAAAATCAACTTAGAAGTTGTTGATTAGTATTCTGCTATAACATCTGGTATGTAGATCAGCTTACAAACATCTGCACTTAAAAATACACATGCATGAAGGGTAGATATTGTAGCCTAATCTTCACGGATTCAAGGATGATGGTTAGCATAGGCAACGTGCAGTATTGATCAGATGAAATAGCATTGCTATGACTGTACTGGTACCAATAACCATTTCCAGCCTCCTTGGCAGTGAGTGGAGCCATGGCTTTAGCATACCTGTTACTCACAGACTGCTTACACGTTTCTAAGTCTGCCCCTGCAAACGAGCACGTAAACCTCAGTCTGTGTGGTCTGTCTGCAGCAGCCTCCATCCATCTCCTTCACTTTGCTGGTGCAGACTTCCCTTCTGTGCTCCTGCATCTTGCCCTCTTCTCATTGATGCTTCCAGAAGGTTGGTCACTTGGGATGAAGAATCACTGTATCAGGTGAAATTTGCTTTTCAGCCAGGACAGAGCTGAGGTACTGAGCCTGCAATCTCACTCTCTGGCTTCAGATCAACAGACAAGGCTTGGTAGCAACTCCTTTCATCTTGAAAAGGAGTCATAGTTAATCTCTTTAGTGTATTAGAACAGCATGGGAAGAACATTCATGGTGCTGAATAAACAAGCTTGCTAATGACTGCTGAGTAATGGTAAACTGTAATAAGAAAGCTTTGTGGTTTTTTTTTTTTTTCTCACAACATTAATCTATGTTTTGTAAGATCTTTTGAGTCTTTATTTATTTCGCCCACATTTTTGAGACTGAAAAACTTTATCAGATAGTTGAGGTGTCTAACTCTCAAACCCTTTTTTATTTGTGAAATGGTGACCTTGTAGGAAAAGAGCAGGGGCATTAGGACAAAACTGCTGCTGTTGATCTGAGGGTCACCAATATTAAGGCACGGGGGAACTTTAGTGCACGGCTGCCTTTTCCTGGGCTGCCCTTCAAACTGAAAGCAACTTCTGTGTCTTTCCATGCCAACCCACAAGGAACTGCTGTAGCACTTCAGAGAATTTCCTCCCAAGTTCCCAGATGTGCATCAGAACATATATATCTCACCAGATAAGGACTGATAACTCTGCTGGCAGATACAGTGGGCACATTTTGCTTTCAATGTCATATACATGTCATGTGCAACTCTCAGGAATTTCCTACATCTCCTGCCTGCCCTCACAGCAGTTGCCCACATGTTTGTGATTGTCAGCTGCATCAGCAGTCAGGAAGCACAACTGAAATGTAAACAAGTTTGACAGTTTGAACCTGATGGAATGACTGTCCTGAATATTTTCCTTGTAAATAGGTGTTGCATCTGGTATGTGGTACTACAGTTCTAGGTGATAAAGATCATATGTCAGACCATATAATCTAAGTGTGGTGTATTAAAATTTCATTTTATGGAGGGTTTTTTGTGTGTCCATAGATTTCACTTTATGGTTCAATTCAAGTGGAAAGTTCTTTATTTCCTGGTAGAAATTGGTTTGTATCATACAGCAAATGGACATTTTCCTCCCACTGACAGCTCACAGCTATTCCCTTATGGATTCAGTAGCACACTATTGTATTTCAGTAGTGCAGTGAACTAATTTTTTTGGGTTTTGTTTTAATGGGCTAGTGTTTTAGGTAGACTTGCCAACATTTTCACAGAGAATATGAAAAAAGTGTAATGAAATTGTAATTTTAAGTAGTTTATACCTCAGCAAGATTTCTTGATACAAAAGTCACTTCTTCAGTTCGAGGCTGTTTTCTGAACTAAATATAAAAGACCTGCAAAGAAGAGGGGGTGCATGAAAGCTTTGAAGAAAAGGTCAGAGGAATTCTTTAAAATGAAAAATATTTGGCAGGCTGCCTGTAGGTGTCATTACAAACTGTCCTGTGTGTACCTGGAGGCCTAATCTTGGAAACAATTAAGTGCAGACATGTGAGTAACTTTAATTGTGTGCCTTCCAAATCAGTAAGAAAAACTGAAATCTTTCATTGTTTGTAAGATCTTTAGTTCACATGTTTCTCCTTCAGCTGTTAGAACAAAATCATGTAAATGAAACATGGGAACTTGTCTAATATAAATTGTAACATTGCAAGACAATGAAGAGCTCTTTTACATGATACTTCTGGGTGCTTTTCTGTTTTGTGCTCTTACTAAGTTTATTTTGCTAAATACACCAATAACTATCAGGGTTTCTGCTTTCCTTTTCCTTGTCTCATAGACTACTTGATCTTAAATTGACATTTCCCTTCCTTTTGGGGTTTTGAGAAAATATTGTCTTCCAGGTCTATATGTGTTACAAACTAGGTGGTTTGCACATAATATCAATGCATTATCTGAGAGTAAAAACCAAACAGTGAGCTCTGCTTCTTTTCTGGGAAGTCAGTCTAATCACCTGGTTAATTTGCATTTGTATCACACTATATATTCTACTGGGCACTATAAAGTGTCTCACAAGACATCTTAGTTTATCTCTATTTTCATCTGTCTTATAGGGTGCTCCTGCAGGAAAGTAAAAACACTCCTTTTGCTTTGTTTAAACATCATTGGAAAGTGAAGCATAAGTACTTAAATTTGTGTATTGAAAATGAATGGATAGCTAGAGACACAACCATAGCTTTTTTTTTTTTTCCTTAGTCAAAAATATTGTTGGTCAAGGTGAAGAAGATGGTGAAGAGCACTTGCATTAATAGCCTGTTTTAATATGTTTTGGTTTTCTTTGTATGAATTTGTAAGCACATGAAAGGATTTTATCCTTTATACTGGCAAATGTCTCAGACTGATTTTAGTGCTTAATCTTTATTTTATTTTCCCTTTTTATTAATTTATTTTATTTTCAGATCTAGCAGTACTATGGTTACATGCAAAAGCCATGTTAGAACATGCACATGAAATTGTACAAGAAATCTGTTAGTGGGATAGGACTAGCAAAAGTTTTCTTTTTTCCTGTATGGGTGGGGTGGGTTTTTTTGTTTGTTGAGGATTTTTGGGGGTTTTTTTGAGTTTTCTTTTGGCCTCAGACTTTGTTTCGTGTAGCACATTGTGAAAATGAGATCCATTCCTGGAACAAACAAAGTATTGAGGGTACTGTGTTGCTTTATTTCTTTGTGTTCTTTACCCCCCTTCAGAGAGAAGAAATTGGGCAATACCTTCTTCTACTTCCCTCTTCTATAGAATTCCTTTCCTTTGTAACTTCCATTGTGCTATATTTAGGCCTTAACAAGACCCTCACTAGTTCTTATTGTGCAGTCTCCCCACTTGGCCCAGTCAGACCCTTTTTTTGATTAGCTTTCTACAAAAAACATAGTGTAAGTACTTCCTCATATTTGCTCTCCCCAGCCTCTTCCATGCCTTATTAACACAACAGCCTGTTTTAATGTCTTCTGTGCTAACTTGGATGACCCTGGGACCGCTTTATTGACTTCTTTCAGATTTACAGAGAATCCTGTGCTTAGATTTCTGCTCCTCCTCCTTTCCTTAAGTCCATCCTTCATCTCCTCCACTTAAAAACCTTTGCTCCATTCCCCCTATTTTAGATCTGCCAGCCACTTATGTCAGGGCATTCTTCTTCAAGCCTTGTCCTTTTTGGTGCCACTGGGTGTTTGTCTCTTCTGCTTCTGACTCTTGAGTGGTTTCTGCAGTATAGAATGCCCTGGCTCTCTAACCAGCACGTTGTTGAACGCCATCAATCACATCAGTGTCCTTTGCTTCATTCATACTTCACTGAATTATCTCATCTGACTACATTAATCTATCAAATAAAAGGTTAGCTTGGAGATTTCATAATCTTCTACAGCCAGTTCTTATTTTGTTGAAACTAACTCTGAGTGGGCTCAGAGATAAACCTTCTGTATTAGCCACATGTAATGTTGTTTATTGCCCTGATATCAATCCACCCTAACTTTACCTTGCAGTGTAGTTCTGAAATTAATTATGTGCACTGCTCTGGAATTAATTACACCATTAGGATGCCTTTGTATTTGGCTTCCTGATTTTTCACCCTCTTATAAAAATGTGCCAGTAAAATGCGTTAGTCTCAGTTCTTCTGGGTGAGTCTTCATGTCAGGAGTGCATCACAGCAAGCAGTTCAGGCAGTAGATGAACTGACAAAGATATAATAAAGATTTTTCTTTTAATTTTTGCAGCCTGAAATATTTGTATTTCTTAAAATAAAATATGTAAACTTTACAAAATTACTAATGAAAGTCAGATATAAAACTTGTTGATGGTATGCCAGTGAGATGTTTTTTAGGAGCTGTCTTATTGACACAATTCTTTAGTAAACAGCAAAGTCTTTTTTTGGTCTGACATAGTTCTTTTCATGTCAGAGAAATTATTTTTTGAAGGCTTCCCTTCCGTCCTCCAAGTTTCTGTTCCTCAGTGGAAATGAACTGCAACTGATGCTGCTTTTTGTGGAAGTCTCCATATGTGGTGTGCAAGTGGATTTGCATAAAACCCACATGTCAGAATGCTGACTGAAACCACTGGAGTAAAGTAAATTGTCAGCTACTGCTATCCCATTGTTTATAAAGTCTTCTGTTGTCATTTAACTGGGTGAAAATCATGTTATATGAGGCTTCAGTCATAGCAAATGTTACTGTGCATGTATACATTATATAGAATTGAATAGACTGTGAATTACACAACCTGTTCCAAAGAAGTGTTTCAGCCCCTGTATAAATCATACTTCTAAGTTTTGAATGTGCTAATGGCAGTATATTCTTTGTAAAGGTCATGGAGATAGAGAGTTATTGAAAATTAAAACCCCCAAAGTGCATCATATTACTCCGGGACTGTAGGTCACTGCAGGATCACTGAAGGTGAGAAAGACAAGGAGATGTCCGCACATCGGAGAAATTCCTGCTAACGCCGTTTTTCAAATGCACTGATGATTCACTGTGTGAAAATGGTCTTCTGTATCCCCTAGCAACGAGAAACAAAATGTCTCTGTTATTGTCTGCTGGCCTTCAAAAACACATCTGAGAAGTGATTTCTTTTCACAAGGCAATCATGCAGCATTAGAAGCCGGCTCCCACCCGTTCTTCGTAAAGAACAAAAAGTAGGCAATTCATTCTAACTCATGATTGAGTTGTAGAGCAAATCTTTTTTTGAGGGGTGTGTGGTTTTTTCAGATTTGATCTGAGACTTTCTAATGCATGAAAAATAATACTGTGTTTTATACAAGTTACTGTTAGTATTTAATATACTCTTGAAATCTGAGAGATGTGACTTTTGTCTTCAATTTCTGAGACTTCTATAGCAACATAGTATTTTATTATTTTCACTCAGCATGCTGTTGAATCTTATTCTTTAGTATGCTTAGGATGAAAAAACCTGACTCCATATTTCACAAGACATGTAAAAACAAGGAACATTTTCTTTAAACATAATATGTCAAATGAGTGCTCTTTGAGTGTATCTTTGTGTAGGCAGCTGAAATTCAGCAAGTCAAATGTTGAAAAGATTGTGTCAAAATAAGCACAAAAGACATAAGTTCTTTTTTTCAGGCTTGTTTTTCAGCAGTCGCACCCCTTTTCTCTTTCCTCACAGCATCTAGCAATTGATGCTATTTTTAGAAATTATTCTGATACTAATCACTTAGCAAACTTTAGGATGAATTCTTAATACTGTGCTTTTAGCTGGAGAATTGCATGATGATGTACAAAAGGCTTTGACTTTTTCAAATCTCCAGTTTCCCTATTTTGCTTTATAAATGCAAAACATGAGGGGGGAAAAATTGTTTTTTATCCAGAAGAGGTGCTTGTTGCAGTTACAATTTGCATTTACAGAGCAGTGGGTTTCTTCTAGTTTTAAAACAGTTTAGTTGTATTTCACACTGGCAATTGTGTGAAGAGTTTTCTTGGGCAAAGTTAAAACAGAACAGATCATTCCATAAATGTTCATGTCCCAACTAACTGCAGTAGTAGCTGCCTGCCTGCACAGTCCATGGGGGAGAAGATGGACTTTAGTCCTGGAAGAACTGGCTGGCTTTGGCTCACAGATTAATTTAGACTTGCTTATACAAGTGGTGTAAGATAAAGGTTAAATTTGTGCACCTGAGGCTCATATTTAAATGAGAAGCAGCTGAAGAAAAACATGTTTCTCTTGAAAAATATTTAAATTATCATAAGAATTGAAATTTGAATTCACTTTTTACTGTAAAGCATTAATCAGCTTTATTTATAAATAAATTCAAATTAGACTGCAGAAGTGATCATACTGCTCGAAATAGAAAATAGAAAATAAAGTTATAAATGCTATTTTGATGCTCATGTATTTTTGCATTTTTTCATTTTTTTCCCTGCATAATTTTTTCTTGTATTTTTCCACTGCCGTTGATTGCATAAATTGAACTTTATTATTCACTGTTTCAGGCCCCATTTCTCCATGACATTCCATGCAGGCAGTACCCTTCATCTGCTTGAAATTGCTTGCAAAACAGGAACATCAGTAACTTAAATATATGACTGTTGGGCTTAAATCACTGCTGTATAAATCTGTGGAAGGCACATGGTTGTCTTTTTGAAGATTTGGAATTCTATGATATCCTTTGTTCTATGTAAAAATACCCCAAACCCTTTAAAGGTCATCTAGTCCAATCCAGGGACACCTTCCACTGGATCAGGTTGCTCAGAGCCCCATCTAGCCTGACCTTGAATGTTTTCAGGGATGGGGCACCACCTCTCAGTGCAACCTGTTCCAGTGGTGCACCAGTATGAAAGTTCTTGTTTACACCTCAGCTAAATCTACCCTCTTTCAGTTTAAAACCATTACCCTTTGTTCTATTACACCACCCCCTGTTTAAGTCTGTCCCCATTTTTCTTACAGGTCCCCTTCAAGTACTGAAAGGCCGCAGTGAGGTCTCCCTGGAGCCTCCTCTAGGCTGAACAATCCCACTTCTCTCAATCTTTCTGTTTTCTGTCGCTTCAGCCCTTGGCCTGTGTTGCCATCGGGCTTGTCCCAGTCCAGGTGCAGCACCTTGCACTTGGCCTTCTTGCACCACATGAGGCCCACTTCCCGAGCTTGTCCATGTCCCTTTGGATGGCATCCAGTCCTTCCAGTGTGTCTATCACACCTTGCAGCTTTAAAAAAACTGGTATTTAAAAAACACTTGCTAGTGACATTTCAAAAACAAAATACTTCTGGTTTAGGTAACTTAGCTAACTTGACAGATGGAAATAATACTAATAATTGTTTTTTGATTTTGTGTGATTTTGTAGAAATCCTCTGCGAAACTGTTATAGGTTGAAATAGTTTGGTTTTTAGTTAAAATAGAAATAATTCTTTGTCAGGACTTGGAAATTGTTTTTGAGACAGAGACCTATCAGAGTCCATTTTTGAATACAGACGTATTGTTAGACCATTGGGGAAGTCAGATGCGACTTTGAGGAATACCCGTGTAAAATTCTGAGGGAGGGCAAGTCGTCCCTTTCCTCCGGGCCACTCGCACAGGTAACATCGAGCCGGGCCGTTCTCTCAGGACGGCCCAGCCCGGCCCGGCCCGGCCCTGCTTCTCCCCTCCCCTTGGGGGGCGTCGGCTCGGGCCTGGCCGTGCCTCTGGGCCCCAGGTGGGAGAGGGGACAGAGGGCTGGAGCCAGCCGAGCCGGGCGGGAGCACCAGGAGCTGGGCCCTGATAACACCTCTGGGCCCGGCCGGGCCGAGCCCACCCCCATTGCCACTGAGGGTTGGGCAAGGACCGCCCCCACTCCACCTCCTCCGTGACTCCCGGGCTGAGAGGGAAAGAGGGGGAGAGAAAAAAGCCCAGCCTCCTCAAAGCGGCTGATCACACTCACCATCGCAGACCTGGGCAGATTTAACCTTTCTTTGGCAAGATGAAGCTTTCAGAAGTCTAACCTTTTCCCTGAGAGAGAGAGAAGAAAGAGAAATGATTTAACACTAGAAAGAAAGCATGATACGAAGTCAGTGAAAGAACTGATAAAGATAATTAGAAAGAAGGATTGAGGAAGTGGACATTTTTGACCGGACTTCTGGATGTAAACCATGGAAACTAGACTAGCGTATCCCTTCAAATAGTAGGAAAATATGCATTTGAAGAGATATTGTGCAAATTTGTGTGTATATTTCAAACAGAAGTGTGTGTAATAGACTAAGTGATAGTGGTCTTATGAGATGCTTGAACAAAGATAGAGCTAAGTCCATTGTGCTGACGAAGAAGTGAGAAGACACCTCTGTTCCCTGAGAAGAAGAATCCTTTGTTCCTTTGAGTTGTGCATCTTTAAAAGGTGACACCCTAATATGCAAAAGTTTGGACCCATGACCCATAAAGCAGCCTGAGAAACTGCTAATAGGAGAAGTCACACAAGCAAAGTTTTTTTACCAGGTGGCTGTTTTTTGTAACAGTCGAAATCCACAAGAAATTGTGTGGAAGGATGTCCATGACGACATCAAGAGAGACTCCTCTCCCAAAGTGATGGAAGATTGTGTTTAAATAGTGAAAGTGACTGAAAATCACAAGTTGTCTCTCTGTGTTTGTGAGAAAATGAAAAGTTTGTGGGAAGAAAAGTTTTGGAAGCTTCATTTTTTTTTTCTTTTTCCTTTTTTTTTCTTTTTTTAGTGTGTGTTAATAAATCTATCTTTGTAACCTTTAAGTTAGGCCTGTTTTGCCTTTTTCCTCCCAAAGTCTATCTTCTCACAAAAAAAAGAGAGTAGGCATAAAAACCATCAAAAATTTAGTGCACAAGCCAAGAAAAGTTAAAATTAGCAAACGTAAAACTACTGCAAGAAACATATACCTGCAAGTAGCTTCCTTGAAGTATTTTTTACTTCAGGTATCTGCCTAAAACCTTTTTAAAGCATTCAATGAGAATCCTATGAGATATTTTTTTTCCTTCAGGAAAATCATACTTAAATGAGGAGTATTTTCTGTTGGATTTTTGATTGCATCTATTAAAAAACTACAACATGGTGCTCTTTTTCCTGTGTTTTAGTTATTCTAATTTGCAGGAAAAAAAGCAAATGAAAAGTGATGGAAGTAATTTGTATTCACTATTAATATCTTAGTTGCAAAGTCTTTTTAAAAAATGTGTATTGATTTGGTTTGGTTTAACATAACATTTTTTCAGACCTCCTGTTACTGAACTTTGTCTCTACTTAGGATAAGGATTAGAACTGCTCCTGGGCAGCTGTCCATTGCCATTTAATACAGGAACCATTTAGACTTCATGCTACTGAAGAGTAATCAGAACTGAGTGAAAAAAATGGAAGCTTTAGACTAGAATTGATTGGAACCTGGCAGCAGAATTTTCATCTGATCCTAGGTGGGCAGCTTCCAGACCCTTTGCAATATTCCAGCATTGCAATAGAAGTACTGTATGTTAAAAAAAAATACTGAGAAGCTTTTAAAGGCCATCATCATGTGCTCTGATTGATGCAGGACTTGGGGCAAAAAAGGTCTGTGGCCATTAAGTGAAAAGTAACTGAAAGTTACAATGAAATAGATAGGCATGGGTGATATTGATTTTAGTATTTCCTCAATATTGATTTCTTCTGTTGAAAATGAAATGTTCCATAGGTATGATTTCAAATCTTCGGTGTATGTGCTGAAAGTTTCTTATATTTTATCTGTTTCCTGTATTCCAGCACAAAAAGCATTTGCCTCTATTCTCAGGGCAATCTCCTTTTCAAGATTCTTCTTTGTATGCAGGATCTGATGCAGACACAGTAAATTGCCCCAACTTTAAGAGACAGGAAATAGCAGACTGGTGAATTTTTTATTGAACTTCTCACTCCTGAAATGTTGAGAACAGCAGTAGGATAGGATAAGAGTTCAACAGGAATAATCGTGAGCCAGGCTTTTCAGGCCAGCTCTGCTGATGGACATCCTTTAAACCCAGGGTATTTCTGCTAACTCTGATCTCTCGGGGGATTGTTTTATGTGCTTTTGGATATGCTTCAGTTTCTTTTGGAGTTCATTTGGAGGGTTTTAGGAAGAACATGGGGGACTGACCAGCTTCTACTTTTTGGTGGGGATGGCAGCAGTGGCAACCACAGGGCCTCAGTGCAGCAGCCAGGAGGCGTTAGCACCTGCCATCACCTCGGCAGTGCCAAGCAGGAAAAGATCCAACAACTCTGCCAAAGAAAGCTTCTGTTTTTACCATTACTGAGCCTGCAGAGATTCTTGTGAGCAGTGTCAGCTGCTCAGAGCTAAAATCATGATGGTGGCAGCAAGGGAAAAAGCAGCAGATAGAAGTAACTCGCTGGAGCTGTGCAGAGAGGTTGCCATCAGATAAGCCAGGGTGCCAACTGCTCCATGGCATAGTGTGAGTATGGATAAACTCCTAGCCTGTAGCATGAGCCTAGGAGTTTGTTAACATGTCTCCTCATATCCTTTGTCTCTTGTTGATTTGTTTTTGTAGTTTTACCAAAGCTGTTTCAAGGAATACTGATTTATCACATGGTGACTAAGCCAGTATCTTAACCTCGCTTTGCGGAATTACATAACTAGGAAAAAAGAAATAAATACAGGAGTGGAGAGGCCTTTAACAATGCCTCCAAAGAAAACAGACATTATTATTATTTTGAAGTTCTTTTTCATTTGAAAGGCTCTTTATATTTTATTGTAGTTAAATGAAGATGAAAGGTAGGTTCAATTTTTCTCCGTGGTTTCCCTATTAATGTTGAAAGGTAGGAAGAAATTATGCTCATTTGTATTCCTGGACATAATATAAATGAAAAATGAATATTTTATTGCTTTATAAAATGCTATTCAGATATCTCAGCAAATTTAGTATCTAATTATATTGCAAAACATAAAAAAATGCTCAGCTGAGCTCATGAAAAATAACAATAATGCAGGGCCTAAGTACTAGTACAGCACCTTTTAACTCCTCTATTCCTTTGCAGGTGGTATCAGTTTCTTCAACAGTCTAGCGTGGCCTCCCCAGACTTCAATGAGCTTGAGGCTGAGAGTTGTGTCAAAATTAAGGTTCTCTGTAGCAAAACCCTACAACTTTTTCACACCTTCATTATTTGGCCAGCTTCACTGTGTGTGTATCTTTTCAGTAGCAAACTAATTGTATGGCAGCTGCAGAAGGACTCTTTTAATCGATGTTGTATTTTTGTACCTAAATATATATATATACACACACACTTTATATACTTTAAATATATTAGATGTACTTTAATATACATATTAGCCTCTATACAGACTGAAAGGAATGGATGTTGGCCAAAGGAAGGGAGAAAGGTAGAGAAGGTGGGAATACTTTCAGGTTCAGATGGATGGCACAACAGGGCTAGTGTTGGTGATGGAATGGGTGCAGGAGTGGGAAGAAGGGGAATAGGAGATGCTCTGCAAGTATTCTAAGAGGTAAGAAGAGCAGACAGCCTTGAAGACAGTCTTTGGACTGCTGGGGGATGAGAGGCTGGACATGGTCTGGCAATGGGCACTGACTGCCCAGAAGGCCAAACGTGCCCTGGGCTGCATCCAAAGCAGTGTGGTCAGCAGGGAAGGGAGGGAACTCTGCCCCTCTGCTCTGCTCTGGTGAGAGCCCACCTGCAGGGCTGCTTCAGCTCTGGGGGCCTAGCAGAGAAAGGTCTTGTTCAGCACTGGAAAGTAGAAAGAACAAGTGGAGCTGGAAGGACTGTAGAGAGCTTACTGCAGTTTGGGGTAGTTTCTACTGAACCTTCTGACAGGGTGGGAGTCAAAGTCCCTGTTGTGCCTTACCCTTAATCCTTCCCTTAAGAATGAAAGTTGATGTGTGAAGGTGAAAACTCAGCATACCACGTTTTTATAAAATCAAGGAATTTTTGTTTTGCCTTGACCAACTCCACTGTGGAATCTGCTTCTTAAACTAAAAAGTGTGCTTTCTAGAAACTGTCTGTGGTAATCTGAATTTCTACATTTCAGAAGATGGAATATTGCCTTATATGATATGTACCACATAGATTCAACTTTCAAAAGCCATTAAAGAACATTACTATTCAAAACACTGTGAAGCAAGTAACATAGCAAAAGTAATTTTTTAGCTTTTACTTCTATCAACATTATACAGAAGAAGTGCTGCAGCCAGGAAAAAAGTATATCAAATTGTAAAACGTCACTTGTTTCTTGTCATGTAGTGTGAAAAGATACCCATCTTGTCTTTCTTGATTTAGTAGCAGATACATACAGATGTTTAAAATGTTTCCTTTAAACTGTTATTGGGTAATTCAAGACAGTTTTGAGAATGAAGCTACTGCATCTAAATAAGTTAAAATACCCTGTCAGGAGTGGTTCCATACTGAAATTGTAAAAACCCTTCTGAGAACTGATGAAGAAGTGAGAATAATTGCAATCACAACATTTAGGAAGTGCAAAATAGCTTGTTAAAACCTCAGTGAAATGCATAGCAATTTAAGGCATCTGAATCTTTTTTTGGGAATCACAGAAAAATAAAACATAGCCTCAGATTAAAACATAGTTGTGAAACTCTGGAAAAGTTGTCCATGATGCGTATAAAGTAAAATAAACTTAGGAAACAACTGGACAGTTTAGCAGAAAATTATTAGTGGAAGTCAGGTTGGGTTCATTGTGTTCAGATTTAAAAAATAAGTTTTGTCAATAATATGAAATATTGTCCTTGTTTAGATGAAAGCACTGTAAGTCAGGGAAATTGTAGTCAGTTAACTGACCAAAATATTAGAGGAGAAACCAGTTATATCCCTATGCACTTATGGTGGGCAAAAGGATATACTGGACAGTGAAGCATGTGTAGTTTTTGGTTGTGAGTTTAGTGTATGTTAAGATGTGTGCCTTGAAGAAAGATATTCATTAATAGCAAGTACAAATAGATTTTTGTCTTGAAGGAATTGTGTCTTTTGTAGACTAAAAAAAGACATTACACTGGCTCTAAGGAGATGACAAACATCTTTGAGAGCTTTGTGGAGAACAGTGAATTGTGAGCATAGGAACTGTTGTGCTGAAACTGGTACCTAAATCCATGTCTGGTTTCAACAGTAGCCGTCTGTGGGTACTTCAGAGGAACTTGGAGAACAACTTGGTTAGGAGAGGATTCTTTTCCTAATCCATCAAGACAGTTGCTTCCCCATATCCAGCAGCAAATAAATGTATATTCTGTTTAAACTTTTGTCCTCTTCAGTGTAGTTGTAGGTGCATTTATTGTTTGTATTCATATCTGGTCCTTTTCAAGTCCACCTTCTATCTTGGTCCCAGTATGTTATGTAATGATGTATAACATGCCTGTGTGTGTAAGGGAGTGTGTAAGAGGAGTCAGTTGTGTTCTCTGATTTGACCCTTCTCAGTTTGATTAATTGATTAGTTTTCTTTTAAGTTTTTTATTTGGAAGTGCAGGGACACAATGGATCTCTATGCAGGGAAGATGTAGAAGTTTGTGAGAGCCCAAAGTTTCTGTGCTGATAGCCTCTTCTTTGAGTGTATGCAGACCAGATATTTTCTTTCAGATTCACATTACAACTGTGCTCTGGAGTGTCAGGTAGTTACTGTAAGTGCTGTGATGCAGGCTTTGGAGAAGGTAAGTGTCTTTGTGACTAGAGTTAAAAAAAAAACCACACTGAACCTACTGTGAGAGACAACTGTCTACTGTCTGTTTTCTACAAAGCTGAAAGCAATTTGAGAAAAAAATGTGTACATTTGAACCTGAAAGATCTCCTGCAAGGAAAGAAAAGCAATTGAAATAGGCAGCCTGCAGATTAGAATCCCAGGAGAGCACTTGGTTCTCTCAATTGGCTGCTGAAAGAGCAGAAAAAGCTGATTTTATATGATATTATTAGGGAGGAATATACAATAACAAAATGTCAAAGCTGGATAGTATAGTCAATGAAGTATGAAAGAAACAACAGAAACTGAAGAGGGAGTAGAGTTTTGCTTAAGGAAATCAGTTCTCCACTGTGTTGTCAACAAAGCATTTGCATCTGTGAAAGCAAGCCCTTGGTTTTCAATGGGACAAAAATATGACTGCAGTTGCATTTAGTATCATGTGTTGTGGTAGCAGTCCCAACTGAGAGAGTGACAATCATTGATGATCCGGCGGGTCTCCTCTCAAAGAGATATTAACCCCAAAGTCATTGTCCAAATTAGTCCTGAAATCAGATTCTGCTTGCCATAGAAGTGAAGGAGATTTTTAGGGTTTTGCTTGCAGTGAATTTGCTTGCAGTGAATTTGCAGGAGAAAAATGGTTTTCTCCTGCATTTTAATGGGCCCTTCATGTAGCTTCTTTGTGGCAGGAAGTTGTCTGGCATGTAAACGTGTGTCTCTGTTTATTACAAGTTTTGTGGAGGAAAGCAGGGAGAAAAGACAGACTGAGACAATGAGCTGAAGATAAAACCCAAGTGAATTTTAGAAACTCAAAAACAGATAATAATGGTAATTTGTGCCTTGGTGTTCTTACACTTCTGCAATTAATATAAGGAGAAAAGAAATCGGTAACCTGGTAAATTTAAATATTTGAGTAAATTAAGTTTATATTAAATTTAAAACAGTTTCAAAATACAGACTGAGTCTAAACTATTTCCAACACAGTAGCCCTTCAACAAACTATTTATGCTTTATGTTACTTGCTGATTATGGGTTTTATAAATGATTTAGCCCAATTAGAAGGCTAAGAGAACATCTTTTCAGCTGTTTTCCAAGTGGAAGTAAATAACAGCAAAATATACTTCATACTAACCCCTCCTTGATGGAAGAAAAATATTGTGCAAAGTATTAGATTTAAGAGATGTCCTGAAAACTCAGACTCTTCTAAAATAAACAGTACTGGACATAAAAATACTGCTAAGTGACAGATCAGTATTGTATCTTCTATGAGGTGAAATTTCCCAGCTTTCCCAGGCTTTGCTTAGATTGTGAGAGGAATCAGGGCTAAACTGTATGCCTGTATACTAATTGTTGATTGAGAATCAGTCGGTAACTGAATCACTGAAAGCTTACTTGGCCGTCTGTACCTCACAAAGCATAAAAAGAGGTATCAAGACACAGTAGCAGCTGTAATTTATGCTTCACCCCTGCAATGGGAGCCACAGTAACTCAGGTCAGATGCAAGACCCATGCAGCCTTCCTATCTGTGGGAGCAGCAAGCTCCAGGCAAATACTGGAAAATAATACTTAAATGTCGCAGCTGTTAATTGCATGCATTAGTAATTACTAAGGATATTTAACTGTATCTTCTAAGGAAGGAGACGTGACATGGATTTAGAAATAACCACCTGAATTGTATTCACAGATATAGCAAAACATATTTTAAGGAGGCTCTCACTCTGTTATTAGTGACAGAGATGGGAGATGTTGGGGGATTTTACTCAAATCTGAAAGAAGGTGGGATGTGAAACTTCTATTGTGTATCTACTTTTTTTTTAATATAACCTAATTTTCATTTTTCTGGTCTCAATTGTTTAGAGAAAATTTATTTGCAGGAAGTATATTTATAAGCAAAACCTCTTCATGACATTAATACAGAAATTAGAGAAATCAGAACACTCCAAAAGTGTGTAGGAGAGCATTGCACACCCTGGATGAATAACTGGATGATTCTGTCTTTGTTTTTAACCTCCCTTCATAGCTTTGAGCAAATCACGTTCCCTTCCTTTTCACTTCCATGGATAAAATGGGATAATGATATTTAAGTACAATATTTCATAAAGATACTGTGCAGACCCATTAATAAATCCATTTGCAGGTTTTTGATTACCCTCAGTATATCAAAATGTCACTACTGGGCTTGCTGACTGCACTTATTTAATTTCCTAGTTCAACTCAAATTTTAGATTATAAAATGGTATTTTCTGACATAACTTACGATACAACTAAAACTGTCACTCTGAAAGTCACTTCAACACTCATCCACTACCCCTTAGAAAAAGCTATAAAGTACACAGATTGTCTTTTCTTCAGTTATTATAAGGATTTATTGGATCGCTAGCTCTAATATCCACTGAAGGTTTTCTCTGTCAGTATTAACTCCTTAGATCAATAAATTGCCGTACTGATCTCCTGAGAAGTCAGTGTCTGCCAACTACCACTGCAGTGTTTACCCCTGTTGAAAAGCAATTGTAGCAAATAAAATTGGCTTCTGTCGGTGGATGGTCCTTATTTTATGGCACAATTAACAAAGGCTGATAAATAGTCCATTTCCTAAAGAACATCAGATTAAAGGCAAGGGTTTGTAGCAAGAAAAATCTGAATTTATGAGGTGAATCTGCTTTCGTTTATAGGAGAGTTGCTGAAGACTGGAAGATGACTCTTCAAAAGAAAGAGTCCTTTTCAAAAGAGCGTTTTTAACACTGTACCACGTACCTTATCTTCTGTGTTGCTGGAGAACCACTGACTACATTCTCTAATCTGCTGTTAGACAGTTTACCTTGTTATGTAGGTTTGTGAAACATTCTGCTTCGAGGAAGGTAGAGACAAGTGTAATAAAATAAAAACAAGCCTGTGTAACTACTTTAAAACAGCTCTAAAAACAACTACTTTCACTTTCATCTAGCTCAAATGATGAGACACTATCCTCAGACAGGATCCTGACCTTGAATCTCCAAAATGGGTGTAGAAATGGGAAAATTTTGTTCTCCTAGACTTGTTTTCTTCCTTTGTCTCATTATCAGGAAACTTCCTGACAGTTTTAGCATTGCTCTCCAGGGATAAATGATTAGCATGGCCTATCAGTGACTCCAAAGTATGTGTTCAACTGCACAATAAGGATGATATAGTCTTAGACTGATTCTAGAAATTAGAATAAAACTTGAGCATTGATCTTTGCAATCATGGGAGAATTGTTGACAAAATTCTAATAATGTCAGTTGTCTAGATAATAGCAGCCTGTTCCAAACCAAAAAAGTGGCCTAAAAGCACTTAGAGAAATGCTCACAGGGTTTTTTTGGCATGGGCAAGATAGTATTTTTCTAAACTGTTGTTCTGAGAAATACTTGCATTGCTTGGAATTCAGATATTTTGAAAATGTAGTTGAGGTGATTAAAGCTGTGCAAATTTGCTGCCCTCTGGTAAACTGGGAGTTTTCCAGTGACGCATGGGAAAGGTTCAGTCAACAAAACCCAGCTCTGCATTTTGTGCATGAAAAATACATATTAAAATGATAGTTGCACAGCAAAATACTGCAAAATTAGATGCCCTAATTTTGCTTAATATTTTGAATTAAGATAAAAATTATGTTTATTTAGCATTTGTGATGATTTACAAGATGTAATTATAGCCTAGTGATATAGCATCTTCTGCTTAATTTGTAACTAAAGCCTATCAAGTTTATGCTGGACTTGAGTGGCTGCTTTTATGAGAACACAACGGATTTAGACAACATCAAATAAAAAGTCTCCATTGAGTAAATTCCTCACTATGATTTTTTTTATATGTATGGGGAGCTTTTGACTGCAAAGTGTGATAAACACACCACAGAGAGCAAATTTAAGTGGGAAGTGTGCTGTTGTTTGAAATTCTTCATATATTACTTCAGGAGGGCAAGCTATCAAAATCTTTCATAGCAGTGATTAGTTTGTAAGGGTTTGGGTTTTTTAATAGCTAAAGAAACAACCCTTTTTGTACTGTCTCACTCAATTCTTCCCTACAGTAAACTGTGTTAGTGCCACTGGGTTTAATTAATTTACACAGGCACAGATACTGCTGTGCTTTCCTTAGAGAGGAAAATTACTGAAGGTGTTGGAGGGGGCATTGAGAGCATATGTATATGGACAGCTCTAGGCAGACACAGGCTCTTCTGCCAGTGCTGCTTTTCAGACAAACTCAAGTTATTTTCAGTCCAGAAGCCACATCGTCATGGTGCCCCTCCTAATACACCCCTCCCCACCCCCAACAGCCCTTTTGGTTCAGGCATGGTGCCACATCTGTGTGATATCAGACCTGGGCTGGCTCCTGTCCTGTCATCATGCTTTTCAGATTTTCATAGTGATGGTGTTTGAATGCTTAAATATGGGTCTGCCCTCCTGCACACTTCTAATTACAAATTAGGGCATTTGATTTGGTTTGGAAATCAGATGCTTGATTTTTTTTTTCCCCGTCTTAGGGTTGTTTTTTTTTTTTCTCTCTTCTGTGTAAATTAAAAGTTAAATTGTCTTCTGCTGAGCTGCTGACATTTGAGGCAAAACATTCCTACAGAAGTATCCAGTTTTGTCTGCACTCTATGTTAAATGTAGAACAGCTGATTTTCACTTCATTTATAAATATTATTGGTCAGTTTTCATGGTGGCCAGGTGCCAGGTCTGAGTTAAAATTTGTAATGTTTCAGAATACAATGGATTCTAAAAGGTACTGGCTTTCTGACATGCTGTAATCTCTCTTTATTCCTCAACATCATCTCTGTGTTCCATGGGTTATAAATTACCTGTCTCTTTCTTAGGATATAATTACCATGGCCCCCTTCTGTCTCATTTACTTGCATCCCTATTATTTAGCAAGGAGCTGTTATCTTTTCTTTCAGGTATGGTGTAATGGCTAGATACCTAATTTAACTCACGTTTTCTCAGTGGGTGCTGACTTTGAAGTCTCTGTGCCCTGTTTTGGATTTGACACAGGGATTTCATACCCAAATTTTTTTCTTTTTTCATCCTCTACCAGCTGGCTGAGTAAAATTCAGTGGTCTCGCCATAAACACCTTCTGATGAATGAAATGTTAGAAATTACTAGGTGGAGCAATGTGCCTCACTTGCAGAATTTGGGTTTATCAAAGGACTTAGGGTAGATTTGTAGTGATGCAAAAAGGAATATTGGGTTAGTCAAGTGCAGAGTTGAATTTATTAAATCATTCTGCATTTCAATGTCACACTAATAGGCCATGCAAACTTGTTGATTTTTTCCATATAGTTAATTTCTGTTTTATTGGTGGTCGTGGTGGATTTTTTTTCATTTCAGCACTTAGGAACTTTTTTCTCAAGAAGTAACATTATTCTAGTTTTTTCCAGAAAAGTTGTGATATTGTTTGTGTTTTTAAACTCCAGATTTTTTTCTTCTATTATTATTACCATTCTGTGTTATTAAGAGTCACACATTTGTTTTAATATCTGTCACATCTGTAAAAATATTGACCATGCTAACCAACAGGTTACTGAAATAAGATGTGAAGAGGTCAATCTTTCAAGCATTTTGACTTGATAGATGCATTGAAGTATACTGAATTATTTTGATTAATAACTTTGGTCTTCACTATTTCTTTTCTTGTATTAGTGCTTGTTTGTAAGGTCTATTGACTCATGTGAATGGGATTTTGAAATACTAAACCTAATATTTTTCTACAATATATCACTTTCCTGTTAATTTTTCCTTCTAAATATACTGTTGAGCCATCCCAAAAATAATTTAAAGCCTTGTCATAGTTTCTTCTGAGATGAATAAATTTTTCGATATGAACAGTATGTTTGTGTACTTGTGCATGTTTCAGTCTTTGAATAGGGAGTTAATTCAAAATAAAATGCGAGTACTTAGCCATTAGTGAAGTACTTAAACTAATTGCAAGCAAATAAAGTTGCAGGTTGCAGTTATCACTCTAATTCTGTTAGATTTTCAATGATGTTTTCAAGCTTCTTTCATCCTTCCCTCCCCCAAATGAAAAAAGTTGTCCATGGAACTTGATTGGAAATGCAAACTCCTGTGTTCTTTTCTTTCAGAGTACTGACATGAGTCCAGCTAGTAGTACAACCTCCCTCCCTGTTAGCCCCCTTCCTGAGGAGCCATTATTTTTCAAGGTACAGTTAATTAATTTAATCATAAATGTTGTCTGTTGATCTTGGCATATCATGTTATCTGCTGTACTGTGAAGTGCTATTATTCCTTTTCTTCAAGTTACTGTAATATCAGCAGATGTTCTGTGTATATACCGTGCAATATTCAAGAAATACCTCGTTTTGAATGTTTTTCCAGCAGATTCCAGCTGTGAACTGTTATTTTTAAGACTATGTTTTTATCCACCATCCCATTTGGATATGTGCGTTCCTGTATTTTGTATTTCAAGTATATCTTTTAACAAAACAATGATTAGTTTCTCCAAGGATACAGGAGACATTAAAGGTCTGTTAAATAACAGTTCTAGCCTAAGTCCACTGTAAGCCACAATGCCTGGCATTTTAGTTAATAATAAATGTTGGAACAGTGTCCACAACTTCATGAGGTTTAAGCTGCGAGGAGTGAATTGCCGTATGGAACTTTTTCAGCTGACACCATCCATCCCTGGGACACAGAATAGCCTTAGGCATATCCTAACTCTTGGAAGAGGTCTCCTGGGGCTACCCAGGTACTCAGAGCAGTGCTGCATCATCTAGCAAAGAGGTCACATTGCCAGTTGTTCACTTAGATAAGGAAGAGGGAGCTTGGGTTTTCGGCACCATTGACTCAACTGGGTGTCATAATATGGACTAAGTTGCACTCACAGGAATATCCCTTTTAAAATTTTCCCTCACCCAGGTAACTTTCCACCTTCTGTGTGCATACAATCAGATGACTGGGTTGAGTTTTAGTCACTTTGTGATGATGTTAAGTTAAAGCTGAGTAACTGTAATTAATGAATTTTGATGATGTAAAGTTTGTGTCTCTCTGTCCTTTAGACCTGGCCAAGCCAAGAACAGAAACTCCTTTTTTCCCCCCCCCATATTTCCAGTGTGTGTGCAACAGTGGTACAACCAGCCAGCTGATTCTTGCTATTAGAAGGACTGAGGATTGTGCTTTTTCAGTTGTTTTATCAGTGGAGGTACAGATGGGATATCAGTAGTCAGCTCTTCACAGATTCTTATTCCTCTTTTGGGGTATAAGGCTTTTAAGGCCTGTCTCTCAGTCATATTTGGCTTAAATTGAGCAATGTTGGGCTAAGATGCCGAGGTACACATCTTTATTTCTTTGGAACACCACTTTAAATGCACATTGAGGTCTGCTCAACATTCCAAGTCAGATTCAGTAGTAGAGTCTCCCCATGGCTGGAAAACCACTAAGATATGACACGTACAAAGAAATGGGCTGCGCAGCTCAGATAAAAATGTAAGAGGTAAGAAGATCTAACTTATTAATTCTCTTGCTGAGATAATCAAACATTGCTCTGGTTGCATTGGGGCACAGATAAATACACTGTAGTGCTTTTGTTTTTTGAAGGAAATGGTGTTCCTATAACCCAAAATGGATAGTAAATTACTTCTTTGAAGTGGAATAGTTGCTATAATAAAGCAATAAAGATGTCTTTCATATTAAAAGTCTAGTAGAAATGGTAAAAGAAACTGAAAAATAGGGCAGAGAGCATTACTTAATCTTTAATTTTCAGTCAATTTTCAAACCAGGAAACATTTTCCTTTGCAATTCAAGTGAAATGGAGGTCAGACCAGGAAAAAGTTAAGTGCATTTCACATCATTTAGTAGAAATGAAAATAATATAAAATGTAATAATATAAATAATATAAAATGTTGTTGTTATTTCTCCTTGACTCACTCCAAGAGAGAGCACTATTGTTCCAGTTGTAATGTGAATGACTGGTTTTACAAGCCATAACCCTCTCCGAATACTGTCAGTCAATAATATTGGCTTTTGATGATGGGATGGTGCATTTCCCTTAGCAACAGGATAATAACCTTTCTCACATCCTTGCTGTAGAGAAGGCGATTGAAAATGAAATTCCATTCTGTGGTTCTGGAAACAGAGGTGTAATGAAGCAGGGCCCTATAAACTGCCTCTCTTTGGGACAGTTGAAGATCTCTGAGCTAATGGGCTTTTATATTAGACTGTGAAATGAAACCAAGCCTGTGCTCTCAATCATACCTGGTTTTATACCAAGAAAAAGAACTTTCCTTCCTTGGATTTTAACAATTTGCCTTCAAAAGAAAGTCTGCATTTCTGCATAAGGAAAGAATACAAATCCTATCACTGTCTTGTACATCCAACCTTCACCAAAGCAGATGCCTGACAATTTTAGTTCCACAGGATATGTGCTGGAAAAAATATGGAGAACCTAAGCTCATACAAAACTATTCTAAGATTTTGAATTTAATCTAATGAAAGTTAGAAACCATGAAAGTTGGAAGTGCTTCTAAGTTGCATCTCGGCTCTGCTAACACCAGTCTCAGCTACCGTTCTCCCAATATATTGTGCATGCTGTGACTTGTAGCAGAAAGATCCAACTCATGTAAGACTCATCTCAGGCGTGTTTGGAGGAAGATGCTTTCCAGTGCAGCAAGAGACAGTCCACCTGAGTCCTTCATATACCATTACTTTAACTGAGTCATTGTGCTTTGCTTACGTTAAGACAGTACATTCAAAAGAGTGTCACCGATACCCAGCCAAAGGAGTAGAAAACAATTGGGTAAGAAATAAAGGTAGCCAGCTCCACAACTGCTGAATCCTAGAAGCAACTGTGAGAAAATTACCACATAAACATATAGGTAATGCCATTCAGCAGCCTTTCCTCCATAAGTGTTGTAAGTAGTAGGTGTGGTTTTCCTTGAGGAAAGAGCAACTTTGCACAGCAGGCAGTTCAGCCGAGCTTTTGTGCAGCTTTGGGTTCCTGCTCCCTGTGGAGTTAGCACACACAGATGTTCAGAGCACTCTTCCTTAGCTGTGTTCTTCAAAATCTTAGGAGAAAATCCAGTTCAGCCATGTACATAGACACTTTTGCAAAACTTTTCTACAACAATTTTTGATAAAGCCATCCTAGGTGTTTCTTTTTAGTAAGGGTTATTTTTATGTCAGATTCCAGCTTTCAATCCTCTGCTGTTTTCCATGGCTAAAAGTGTGCAGAAAAGGAAGACCTTTTCCTACACTGTAGAAAAAGTTTATTTCTCTTCTCAGAAAAGAACATCTGTTGGTGGTTTTGGACTTAAATTTTCATGTAGGTAGGATCTTCTTTTGAACAGAAGCTTTTTCTTCTGTTTCTTTATAATATTTCTTGAAGAATTAGGTCTTTGTCTTTTGGGAAGAAGTTATGTCACAATTGAAATATTTCAGAACTAAGAATTTAGAATATAATGGAGCAGAATGGTATTTGTCATGCAACCTTAACTCAAGTGTTATTCTATTTCATAATAGCAAAACTGTATCTGGCTCAAATGTGAGTGACTTTTAATTATGAGTACTTATATCCGCTCTCATTAGCTAGAATTAAAAATAATCCTGCCTTTCATTTAGAAGTAAAGGAGTGGGTATTTCTAAAAGGTCAACTTACCAATCAATGTCTCTTCCATTTTTTAGAACCTGTTCTTATATCCTACTCATTGTACTGTGCTTTTCTATAATAGTATTTTATTTTTTTTAATTATTTTAAAATATAGTGACAGTCTTTTAAGAAGAGATGTATGATAGCCATTTAGTACATCAAATATCTAATATTAGCTAATTATACATTGTCTGTTGTAATGAGCATCAGTCTCACTGCTTATTAGCCACAGCCAGTTTGTAAATAATAACCATAATAGTAATTTATTGTAGCGATGTTTAATTCTGTTTCAGTTCTATGATTAATCTCAACCATGCTTTACTAATTGGCATTAAATGAAAGAAGAAAAGTCTTACATTATTTCCTTTCTCCTTTGAGGGAGTTGAGAATTTCCTTCAGTATCTATTGTCTTACTGTGTTCTGACTTCTGTAATAAATACCCTTGATGCAAATTTCTTGAGTAAGAAAACAGAAGTGGGAGGTCAAATAGCAAAAGCTGAAAGTCCTCAGTAGTGTTACGACTGGTGTAGGTCTAGTGAAGTGCGATCTATACCGAATTATGTCTATACTTAAGAGTTTTGCTGTTCATCCTGCGGCTTTACAGACTCCGGAAATGCAAATCATTGCAGTCACTTATGCATATCACTCTGGCAGCTCATGACATTTGTGCCTACAATTAGCAAGAGATAAATTTTCCATTTGGTCTGTAATCACAATTTAATTTTATTGCAGGTATTTGGAATAATCAACATGAAAGTCACAGTAATGATAGCTGGTTACCCAGGCAAGTCACCTTTGAGAGTGTGACTTTATATTTCTAGGTGTAGAATGAGGTCTTTTCCTAACTTACTCAGGAATTATGACAGCAAACTGAGCCTATAGTTCCAAAAGCTTCCTGTGCTAGTTGACACAGCCAACTTATTTACCTCTCTACCTTAAATGCACTATTTCCAATATTTTAAGTATTTGCTGACACTTCCTTAAAGGAGAAGAATATAGTGCTTTGTTTTCAAAATAGACTCTGAAATAATCCCAGAGGCATTGTGACCTCATGGCAGATACAGCAGGTTAGAGTTCAGTGATGCTCTTTAGTGGGCTTGAAGCCTCATTAGCTCTCATCCCACTCTCCAGCTGAATTTCTGCTTCTGCTGAGAAGCATCTAACGCCTGTGTGGTTTCGGTTTTGTGTTTGTTTTGGAGATGGTTTTGATATATCTAGTAAAGTGAGTAGAGTTGTAGAAGTATGACTCACACAGCCCCACCTTTACTGTTCTGTTGCCTCAGTCTCCATCCTATTTTTAACCAGTCTATCACCATTCTTCAGTGGTTTAATCAATTCCTCCCACTCCTAATTGTTATCTACCATGTCAGTATTTCCTTTCTTTATGACTCCTGTACTGTTATACGACAGACTTTTAAAAGTCGCTTCATCACAGCAGCTTTCTGCCTTCCATTTTGTTATTTCCCTAAAAGATTTATACATCTGATTTGTTTCACAGTCTTGATCATCATACGATATGAGATTGTGAAAAGCACGGAATTTTTGCTGAAGGGAGGAGTGTGAAGTAGGTATTAGGGCCCTGTTACAAGAAGCTTCTGTGCATTTATTCACTATATTTTACTTTTTCTCAGTAACTGTGCACATTTTTCCTAAGAAAAAGAGCTCTGCCAGCAAGTCTGTCTGAATAGAATCACATCACCTGTTTGATGAGCAAATACAATACTTTCATTGTGGGGAGTATACGTATGACATCTGTCATTTCCCAATGTCACTGATATATTTACTAAATACTAACATATTTAGTAATATTTACTAATGACTAAAAGGATCAGCAATGAGACTGATATAACACATATATTGTCTGATATCTTTCTGCCTCTATGCCTTGATTGTAGTTTCCTTCCAAATTTTATGTACATGCATTTTTTACTGTATTCTCCTTTCTTTTATTGAAGCTTTCATGATAGGTTGACCGTTAGTTCAATATTTCAAAATTACTATCCCTCTCTTAGGCAAAACTGATGCTTTTAATGCTATAAATTCAGTTATTTATTTAGCAAGGCACATGTAGGAAAATGATTAATGTATATCTTACTAAATCTTCAAAAGCAAACAGAAACACAACTGATGCTTAAAAAAATGCATGCAGAAGGATCATCATTACTTTTTTCATTTAACAGGATTTCCAGCTTAACTTAAAATTTTATATAATCAGTGCTGTGAAAGTAAATATTGGGTTTATTCTGGTTCCTTCCCTCAGGCAGACACACACACAATTAATTCTGATGCATACCTACAAAGTAAGTTTTTCCTGCTGAGTATTCTATATCCAAGATTGAAAAGTCATAAAACTTGTAACATTATAGGTTGCTGACAAGATTTTATCACTAAGACTATGAAAAAAGATTTTCCTGAAACTCCTTGGGAGGATTCTGATACACCCAGTAAGAGCACTTTAAGTGCTAATCTAATCATCTCAATACAGACAGTAAATCCTCCTAATTTCCCTTGTCTTGGGACTGATAGGCATAGGTGAATCTGGGAGAGTGCATTGGTGTGTTGAGGAATCCATTCAGCACGGGTAGCTCAGGGTGCAGCTGCATGTTCGGCTCTGGGGGGCAGGAGCCCGAGCCCCAGGCAAGAGACAGAGCAAAGGTCCCAGGTACCCATGGCCCAGCCAGGGGACACTCAGGAGCTCGTAACTCTGGGTTTTCCCACCCTTTGACTGTGAGGGTGTAAAACCCCAGGAGTTTTTTGTTTGGGGTTGCTCCTCAGAGGCACCAGCTTGAGCTGTTATTTGTTATTTCATTATTGCAACATGATGAAATGATATTAAGGATCTTGAAGTCTGAGACTGCTGTGGGAAACCTCTGTGAGTGTGGAGGGTGTAGCTGCAAAAGGTCAGAAGTCCCAGTTCAGGTGGTGCCAGAGTGGCTGCCAGAGGGACTCTTGGATGGTCAGACAGGGAAGTTTCTTTATCAGGCATTTGTAAAATATGATGAATAGGGTTTGTTTTGTTGGGCTTTTGTTGTTGTTGTTGTTTTTTAATGAGCAGAATAATTATAATGAATTATAAAGAATTTTGAGTAAAATTTCATCTAAATCAACGTGCACAGTGCCTACTGACTATAGTGGCATGTGCCATCAGGCCATGGATGGCATTGGTTATGTCAGAGGCATCAATTACTTTGGAAGTGAAAATGTTCATCTGTGTTGACTATTTTGACCTCATCAATTTTTTTAAAGGTGAAAATGCACATCCATTTTGACCCTTACAACCCAAGAGTACTTTCTGGAGTTGTAGTAAACGAGATGAAATTCAAGTGCTTTCATGAATTATGTTCAATATAGTGAAAATGTAGAACTATTTGCAATGCAAAAGTTTATTTAATAATAATTATTCACTTTCCAGTATGTGTTAGAGCAATTAATGTTTTCTTCTTAGTATAAATTAAACAAACTGGGGATTTGAAGATGGGTTCTCAGATATGTATTCTCACTGTATCTCTCCCTTTCTGGCCGCAGACTGCAGTTTTTTCTTCCATAAAGCCTCTGAAAATCATGGTTTTGGAAACTTGACATGTTTTTGACAAAAGGTTTTGACTTTAATCTAATGGAAACACATCTGATCCTTGACTCTTCTATTAGAACATGTATAAACAACTTTCCTATTACTGAGTAATGTTAATGACCCAGCCACGTGTTTTCAAACACAGTCCATTACAGTAAGAAATTGAGGGTTGGCATTTTGAAATTCTTACCAAGTTAAATGTCTCAAAAGTACGACACTAAAAATAACTGAAATGTAAAAGTGTTCACTGAGAGTTTAAAGAGGCAGATATTTTTGTGAGCAATTTAGACAGACAGGAACTGAAGTTAAAGGCAAGATCTAACTGCTGAGACATAGGCCTCTATGTCCTTGTGCCACTTTGGAAAGCACTGTCCTGCCTTTCCTCTGGCTAACTTTCTAACAAGTATTGAGAGGTGATGAAAGCTGTTGTGCCGTAGTTTTATTTCTTTTGCATTCCTGGTTTCTTTAACATTTAAGTTTGTCACTTGGTCATGCTCTGTCTCTTGGTAAGTTATAAACTCCTTTGTAAGCCACTTGTTTATAACAAGCTGCTTAATTTTACTTAATATGGCTTGTCTGGGAGGTTTTGATTGCTTGATGCAATGATGACTTACATTGTTAAATAGGGACTTCTAAGTGCTGTTCCTGTTTCCATCAACCTTTGCATAGTTTTATAACATTAAAGCTAATTCTGTGTGAAAGAGGTTTTTTTCCCCAGTATTTAAAGATTATAACATCATTATAGGGTGAATTTCTTGTTCTTGAAAGGTGTAGTATACTCTGATTTTAAGCCATAGCATGTGCGTTCAATTTATTCTCTGCCCTTCTCCTTGCCCCGGTATAGTTCAATGCTTTGATTATTGGTACTGAAACATATTTGTATGCTTAAGGTAGTTTTTAGTGCCTTACCATTTTTTTTAAGAAGAATAAAGTTTATTCTACCCTTTTGACACACTTTTTTAAAAATAGGAGAGGTAAAAGAGTATCTTTGTTGATTGAAATGTTCTTACATGTTGGCTGTATGAACTGGCTCTTAACAGGAGTCCAGAAAAGTTATGTCTCTACGTGTATATAGAATAAGAAATCTTATTCAGGCTTCTTCATTTATCAGAGATTCTAATAATAGTCCTGAAAGGCATTGGGGATGGAGAAAATGGATAAGTGTCAGTTTTAATTCTCTTTAAAATGTTGGAAACCCAGTCTCAAAACTGTGGATTTGTTGCATTGTTGTCATGGGGAACTCCAGTAAGAAAATGCCATTCCTATTGTGAATATCTCACAGATAACTGACAATTTAAGAAAAATTTGTAAGTTTTGGACCATTTAAATTTCTAAAACATTTCTTAATAAATGGATGAGGATGTGATTCACTTTAAAAATATGATTAAAAAAACTGGACTAAAGGAAAAAAAGCACAACCTTTGTGGTTGAAGGAGTTGATAATGGGAGGGGAGAAAAGTCTATAAACAGACTTAATCACTTCATTTTGTCCTAGTGAATAATGAACTAAATATTGAGCAGATTTTTTTTAGATTTGATGTGTTCAAGGAGGGCTGAATGCTACAGACGAGAAGGAATAGCAAGTTGGATAAATTTGCTAAGCATTTTAAACTTGTACAGCTACACTGTACACTGTTATGGGTAGCCTTGTGAAAATTGTGTCATTAGAGTTATCATCTATCAATAGAGTTCTGAAAGATTAAGATTAATGAGGGCACAGTGGAAAATAGTTTTCTTTAGGTGAATATCTGATTATCATTTGTTGTAATCATTACATTTCTGGATGTTGTCAGTAACCAAGAAAGGAATGAACAAGCATGACTGATTGTTGTTTATTTTGGGGTTTTTTGCAAGTTTCATATTTAAGTGAAAGGAAGAAGTACATCATCCTCCACATGACTGTACAGAGTAATATTTATTTCTGTTTCTTATGATAAGGTGCCAGTTTATTTCAATAAGTCAGTAAAAAGAGGTAAAGTTCAGGAGGAGAAAATGTTTATCTACAGCTGAACCAAGGGAAAATTTAGAAATGAAGATGAAATAGTTTTTACAAACAACACAAACCAAAGATATTTCCTGAAGTTTTTTGTTTACTGTTCACTAAAATACCTAAAGCCTCACCATTTTCTCAGGCTAGTTTGTCTGCCTCAAATTTAAAATGCTTAGGAAACATAGACTAACTGGAAATATGCAGAGTATAATTATGTATCATAGAAAAACAGCTGCAATGGAAACCATGGGAAAAAAACAAATAAGAAAACTGGTGGCAGTGAAGTTTAAAATAAAGTAGTTAGTTTGGTATGCCAGTGTTATAGAATGTAGGAGATTCACACATTATCATTTTTTTTTTAGTACTATGAAAGACAAAGTTTAAAGATATTGAATATTGCTTTTATTCTGGTATTGCAGACGTTAAGTAGGATGAAGTTGAAATACTGTGTGAGAGAAGAACTTGGACTATAAAGTTGACTTATTTATATTTCTCAGGGGTTGTTTGGATTCCTCTTGGTCAGTTTCTTTGATCAAAACTTTAGTCTCTTTGGACAGAAATGTTCCTGCAGTTGCAAACTTAATAGGCTGGTATCTTTGAGCAGACAGTTCTCGGTTTGCTGCTTTGTCCATAGTGATCCCTGGTCACTGAGCAGCACTGGGAGGAGGGATTTTGTCCACCTTGACCACTTAAATGAGAGCTGTCATATAAATACACAATTAAATTTGGACAAGAAGCAGTTTTCCTGTACCATGGAAATTCCAAATATTTCAGGACACTCTTGTGCTTGGTGTGAAATGAGCAGATCATAATCTATGTCATTTGGTCACCGCAGCTGTAAGCAGCAAAGCCTTTAGCTGTTGATAGTGAGGTATTGGTCAGAATTAGAAATGGCCAGAATGGTACCTGTGACTTCTTGTATCTTCATTTTTTTGCTTTATGCTTTGCTGTATTCTTGAGGATGGTCATTCAATTGCAAGTTTGTGTATTTGGTGTTTATTGCCATGTTTATAAACATTTGAATGAATTATATATATATAGCCTTTTAAGTTATGAATTCTTTAGGCCTTTTCCTTCAGTCTCCTCTTTTGAATATCTTTATCCTCTTTCCTTCTACAATCACAGAATGGTTGATTCCAGTACTCTTCATTTCCGTAATTATCCTTAGTGATGTGTGAGGATGAATGCAAATTTGTTAGTAAAATGATAATTCCTTATCATAACAAGGAAAAAACTCACAGAAATAGCTGTCCATAAATTAAGTCGGCTTTATATTGGATTTAATCTACTCTATAAAGCGTTGCGCACCTCTTAGACAGAAAGAAGTCCTTAGAGTAAATGAAATTAATTGGGGAAGAATTAACAAATGTTAAGAAGCTGTCACTTTTTTATGTATCAGTACCAGAGTCATACAAATGCTACTCACATGTGAACTAGGTGTCCTCAGCATGCAAATTTGATGGGACTGATCATCATAAATATTAATTCTGAGCTGCCGAGGCTTTTGCAAACACTAATCCTTGTAACTCTCCTATAGGGTGGAGAGGTATTATCTTCCTTTCACAGAAAGAGGGTTGAGGTATTTGTATTGGTGATCCTGCATGCTATCCTGGTCTCGGACTGGGGAACTGATCCTACTTTTCCTGGCATCAATTTCCAGTTGTTAGTAATTCCACACTGACCTGTGTCTTACTCAAAGAGCTAGTATTCCCACCCAGAAGAAGAATTCTGCAAGTCCTTTGCTGCCACACTGGGAAGTGAAGCCCAATGCAAACAATTTCCCTGTTCATAGTCTGGTGTAGGGAAAGATAATTTCTCTTTAAATAAAGAAGTGGCATCTGAGGAGTATGTATTATGTTTTAAGATAGCTTTCATTTCATTACAGCATTAAACAGAGAAGTCACAGGTACTGTGTGATGCTTAAGTTCTGTATATGACGAAATTATTTTGATTATAGGAACAGAAAGATAACATGAAAAATAGTTTTTATATACCAATATACAAATACACAAATACATAACATGTTATTTGATGGGAAATGTAGTGTTAAATACTCCTTTGTGTAGTTCTTTATTTTCTATCTATAGAGTCATTCTCATCTCCTCAGTAAGTGAGTTTATTTTTTCTTCTGTTTTTATCCCACTGGATATCTGTACATGCAGGGCTTTAAGTGTGGAACCATAAATGGCAGACTAAGAAAATTTAGTAGCTCTTCTGGCACAAGGAGATGCAGTGTAAGTGTTCATCATTATTCCATCTCTCTTCTCATGTATTCATACATTTATTTTGTGGCGTATGGAAATCATAATTACTTGTACATGAGGTCCTGCACACCTCTATGAATCATTCAAAGCAACAGTGCAAGCAGGCTTTGTGATGCAGTTACCTTGAAAGATCATCCAGAAGGATCCGAAAGGTAAAACTGAATCTAAACAAGTGCTTTAATTTAAATTGGCTTATGATAGTGATTTAAAGGAAATCAAATGTTCTTCTGGGATGCATCTACATTTGACTGCCCAATTGCAGCAGCTTCAGCCCTTCAGGCTCTGTTAGCAGTTTAAAAAAAAATAACTAAACGTGAGGATGTGAACTGGAGTGCAGCTGGTCACTTTGTCAGCCTTTGTGCCTCTGACTGTGGATAGTTTTTCAGGAGAAAGGTAAGAAAGAGGTGACTGCTAGCAAAAGTGGCATTTAATGGCAATGTGAGCCTAATTGCAAAGAAAGAAGTAATCAAGAAACAGTCACGTGACTTAAAGAAAAGGTCAGAAGCAAATGAGCACCTACTGTATGTGTCTAGTGATTCTGTAGGCTCTTGTGGGCCAGGCTTATTATTTCTCCCAGCAAGAGTGAAAGGGAAGTCTGAGCCCTGCAGTTAGAGGCTTTCTGGGGTGTCCAGTTAAAAATGGGTGAATGGCTGCATGGATGGATGGTTAATGTCAGATAGACCATGCCACTTGTTTCCCTGTTAATGAAGGATTGACTCTTCCTCAGGTCCATTCCAAAGCATCCTGTGTGCTAATGAAGGATTGACTCTTCCTCAGGTCCATTCCAAAGCATCCTGTGTGCACATAGAGGACTGACCTGTAGTTCAGTGACTGAAGTATTAATTGAAATTACCATCCTAATCAATGTGACTTACTTCTGTGTACCTACATTAGTCTAAAGGCAAATTAATGTAGAAGAGATACCTGACTTTTCTACATTCTAAAACTTAAGGTGCTGCCAGGGAAATTCATCAAAGGGTTCAAATTCATCAAAGATATCCCTGCAGCTATATAATATAGATAAGTTGTGCTGTGCTACTTTTTATACTTTTCAGCCATACCAGCCTTATCAGTTGTTTTGATTTTATTTGTTTTTTTGTTTTGTTTTTGTTGGGTGGTGTTTGTGGGGGTTTTTTGGGGGTTTTTTTTGGGTTTTTTTGTTTGTTTGTTTGTGGGTTTTTTGTGGTTTTGTGGGGGTTTTTTTGTTTTTTGTTTTTTGGGTTTTTTTGGTGGGGTTTTGGTTTTGGTTTTTGGTTTTTGGTTTTTTTGTTTTGTTTTGTTTTTTCCAATTGAGATGTAATTTTCATAAAATGAAGTTAAGCTTAAGAATGGCTGAAGGAACTTGGGTTAAGGAAGTTCTATTCCTTTAAATGAATCAAGTAACACCTTCTTTTCTTGGTATGTGGCTGTCATGAGGGTGGAAGAAACGCACCTGACTGTCACACTGTGGTTAATGCAGCATTATAGTGTAGAGCAAAACAGAGCATTTGGCAGCAAAACCAAAATGTTTACAACAAAGATATTTTAAGAACTAGCCAGTTGTTAGGTTCAATCAACTGAAGCCATCTTTCTTTGCCCTGCAAGAGTTCAGTTTATCAAGCAGCTCTTTCCATCTGGTTGTATGGTGATATGGGGTTTTTTTGGTTGTTTCTTTCCTTTCTTAAATAACAGCACGTTCATAATTTTGTCTTATTGAGTCAGTTTTGTCTCTGTGATATCAACTCCTACAGAGCAATGCTACTGCACAAAATATCACATGGCTAACACCGGAAAAATCTCTCCTCTATAAATATTTTACCTAAGAGAGGGTTCAGATACAGTCTGTGATGTGACACTTAATGTTAATCCTGTTTTTAAATAAAAATCCTTCTGTGGTATGTGATAAGAAACCCTGCTAATATAAATAGAGGTTTCCTCTTGTGCCATTGCAAAAAGATGTGAAAAAGATGAGCATTGTGGAAAATTCTACTGTGTCAAGCTTCTTGTAGATTGGCTCTAACTCCTTCACAGTCCTTTAGGCAACTGAATTTTTAAAAGTAAGGGTTTGGAGCCTTGTTGGGATTTTAAGTGAGCTTATTCTATTTGCTGCTGTGATTAGGAAATACAGTAGCACAGCTTTGTCTCCAGAGGTGTTATTAGGAGCCTCTTGCGGCTTAGGTTGATCGCCCCTTGTTACACTGTTGATCAAAAAAGAACTCTATCAATGCTCTTGACAAGTAACCCTTTCTGATGTTCAATCCATTTGGCATGAAAATTAATGTTTACAGGTATGGTGGTGATACAAACAACTGCAATTCAAAAATGCAAAGAAATGGCTGACACTTACTTAAGCTACAACTTTAACTGTAAATTTATTTAAAAGCACTTTAAGAATCTATTTGGCAAAAGTGACCACAAAATAGATTTTAAAAGCTCCAAAAGCTCCAAACTCCTAGTCACTTACCTAAGAATATGACAATGTTGCTGCCTTTGCAGAATTATTTACTTGTAAAGATAATAATGTTTGTATGATAGCTGTCATCTCACTGATTCTGTGTAACCCTGGATTCTTGCTATTTGAACACAGATCCATAGTTTTGTAAAAGATCAGTGCAGTCTTCCCACAGAGGTGGAATATGGCTGCTTTCTTTGTTTAATTTCAGAGTTGTGTGAAAAATGCTGTGAACACATAAATAGGTGAGAGGATCATGGATCGATTATAGTTTGAATGGAGGAGATTTGGTAATACAGAATAGAATTTGATAATCCAAAAAAACCTTGTTTTAACAAAAGAAAGTTGTTTAGAGAAGGGATGGAAAATACATCTGTGTAGCAGATGACTTACAGAATGAATTGTATGCTTGTCGATCTTTATTAACTGTGTGAAAATCTTAAAAGTATTCTAAAAAGCACTGCAACAATGTGTGTGCAGTGCAGATAGGCTGCCATGCTCTGTTGTGCAGACATGAAGTTGTTGAGTGGCTTTGGCAAGGTCATAAACCCCCAGGAGGTGTGAACTCCCTGGTTCTTTTCTATAACAAATTTGTTATTATTTTTTCAATAAAAATAAAAAATATTTTTATTTTTTCAATAAAAATAAAAAATAATTCAAAATTAAAAAAATAATTTTGAGATTTTTCTAATAAAAGTAAAACTATTGAGTAGGGAAGAGTACAACATGGAATTGTGACTTTAATGAAAAGCTTGTCTGTGACAGATCCAGATCTCATGATCTTCGACTTTGTTACTTGGTGCTTCTCTGACTTAATCTCTTTTCATACTTGGTATAGTGATAGGCTTCCAGGAGAAGTAGTCACATTCCAGCCTTGCTTCTATTTTGTCATTACATTTGTATGATATCTCTGTTTTGGTTTTAATCTGCTGACATGCATACAGATGGGAAATGAGCTGGGGTTGAGGAAAGGGCAGAGAGACTTGGTCTCTTGGCACAGAACCTGCTGATTCTAATTAATTATTAATTAAACCCTAAGATCAGAAAAAGTTACTTGCAGTAAGTTCTATAATTAGTTTAATAAAAACAAAACCAAGAAGCCAACCAAGCCCAAAAACCATTACAACTTTTTTCCTTGTGTGACAAACTAGAGCAAAATTTTCTGAATGAAACAGCTTTCAGTAAATCTGTGGATGACCATGATCTGGTCTGATCAAGAATGTGTAAGCATACAGCTTCAACTAGAATATGTTCCCACTGGAAGGATAACCAGTGGAAATCAAAGGTGCCTGGAATGAGGGTGTAGTTTCTTGGATGGTGGTGGTTTGGTACATAGAGAGGCTCCACAAGACTTACCCAAGACATGTTACACGTAACATGAGTGGAATAGAAGAGACAATTCCATTTTTCATGATTCTGTGCTGGTTTTGGCTGGGGTAGAGTTAACTTTCTTCCCAGGGGCTGGTGTGATGTTTGGGATTTGTGCTGAGCACGGGTTGATGAATACAGAGATGTTTGTGTTATTGTTGAGCAGGGCTTACACACAGCCAAGGCCTCTTCTGGTGTTTGTACTGGCAGGGAATTTAGAGGTGCTTGGGAGGCTGGGAGGAGACACAGCCAGGCCAGGTGACCTAGATGGACCAAAGGGATTTTGCCGACACCATATGACATCATGCTCAGTGTATAAAGTGGAGGGGAAAAGGAGAACAGGGAGAAAACTTGGAGGGATGCTGTTTGTCTTCTTAAATAACTGTTATCTATGATGGAGCCCTGCTGTTCTGGAGATGGCTGAACACCTGCACTGGAAGCACTGAATGAATTCCTTGTTTCGTTTTGCTTGTGTGTGTAGCTTTTGCTTTCCCCATTAAACTGGTGTTTTTGTCAACCCAAGTTTTATAGCTTTTGCCCTTGTGATCCTCTCTTTGATCCTGCTGGTGAGGGACTGAGTGAATGGCTGTGTGTGTTTCGTTGCTGGCTGGGGTAAACCCAGCAACACATGTTGGTCTTGTCACAGAGAAAGTTCAGTTTAATAATAGAATGTAGAAGGTAGTGGAGTGTTATGGGAGATGCTGCAGCCAGGCCAGCAGAACAAGATAAATCCCATGGCAAAAGGGCAGCTGAGGAGTGACTGTGATTCTCTTCAGTTATCCCTAAAACTCAAAAGTTTCCTCTACTTGAAAAGTTATATGTTTTTCTTTTAATCCTAGCAGACCTTCTGAGCTGTGTGAGTTAAAGACCATTTAGACTTCATGGAGTTTTAAGAAAGTTTAGTATAAAGCATATTTAATATAAGGTTTACTAGCAGGCTCCCCAGGGAACTGATTTCGTCCTGATACCTACCCACCCACATACAGGTATACATTTCTTACAGACATACTTACTGTAAACATGCTCTCAATTTCTAGGTTGCCTTTTCTTTTAATTACAGCTGCTCTTGTTCAGAGCTGCATCTGTATAGCTCTCAACAGCAGCCTACTCATCCTCTCTTTCTCCTTTGTTTCATGAGAAAAAAAGGCATTAAAAGAAAATGGGAGGAAAAGTAAATCAAATGCCAATCAAAGGTTCTTTTCAAGAGCCCCAGGAGAAGAAAGGGTTGAATCTACCTGTGATTGTCCAAAAGGAATGCTGGATTTTTCTTTGTCTTTCTGGGTGTACAGAAGACAGAAGATTGAAGGGGTGGGAATTTCCATTTGTGGATTACAAAAATGTGTTTAAGTTGCAATTAGTGCAAGCTTTGTGCTGTATTAGTAGTTTATTTATAGAGAAAGATGGCCTTGGGTTCAAGGTACAAAATTGAAAATCGGAGGATACGGAACTTCTGGCCCAGAAACAGCATATCTTCCTGAGAGAAATAATGCAGGTGATTTAAATTCTATCTGCAGAACTGCCAGAGTACAGTTATTCTTTTTACTGGCGTAGTCAGACTAATTTTATTAATCCTTTTTAAGTGCTCAGGAGGCAGCCATGGTATATGTGCAAAACACTGCTCCTTGCAAGTGTTCGAGATGCCAGAGTATGTAAGAATAGTGCAGTGAATGTGATCGTGGAGGCTGCATTCTGAAAACCTGGGAGAGCTAATCAGTAATAAGAATATTAATTCATGTGAATAGTCCACACTGGCATCTCACTATTTGGCTTTTATGAATGCTATGATTTATTTACTGCTTTTTGGCACCTCTGAGGATGTTTCATTGAGCTGGTTAAGATTAGATCTGGTATCCGTGAAAGGAATGGGCAATATCTTGCCTGTTATAACTATCTGTTATGCTATGTTAGTTTTTTCTATTATGAACATAACAGAGCTTCAGAAAGGTTGGCACCTTACATTACAGGAAACATATTAAAATCATCTTGGTTTAGTGTTTTTTAATCTCCTGCATATGAGATTAAAAACCATCATATGTGACAGTTTCAATGAAAATCAGGTTCCCCTCTGATTCACATTGTCTCTAATAAATAAGGTTGGATCAAGAGAGATGTCATAAAAAACATAAGATTACATATATTTTGCAAATGGCTGCTGGTCTTAAAAATTTCTTTATAAAGTTCTAAGTATTCTTCCATTTCATGATGTACATATTGTCATAAGATTTAGGATAAGAATCCTTATCATTGAATTCTAAGCAATATTTCATTACCGATTACTCTTTTAAAGTCTCTGTCCCGTTCCCTCATATCACAAGAGGAACCAAACAGTTGTTTCGTGTTTAACAGATAATGAAATTGAAATCATAATTAAAATTCCATAAAGAAATAAGTGGCTTTATCCCACCTTTTCCTGTCACACAGGTGGATGACAGACTAGGAACAGGTAGAGGAGTAAAAATGTCAGGTAATTATAACTCTGACATTACTGTTTCATCTTAACAATTATTTAATTTATAACCAAAAACTACTCAAAGCTGTAACATTTAGTCCTGCTTGTTTTGGTAGAAAATAATCTGAGAGATTTTTCAGTCATAAGAGAAAGGAAGATATAATTTCTAAATGAAAAACAAGAATACAATTTCAGTAGGCACTGCCTATGAAGACAGATTCATGTTCAAATTCTGTTACAGTACAAATTTCTTACTCCTAAATATATCCATCAAATTTTTGTAGTTATTAGAGTATGATAGCAATGTTTCAATTAGCTGAAATTAAATTTTAGCAAAGCAATTAACAGAATGGAGACAAAAGAAAACCTTAAATGCCATAATGGAAGGATTACAGGTGTCCTGTGATCATACACCTCATAAAACATGAACGGTTTTTGAGAACAGCAGAAACATAAGTAGTCAGGAAACCACGTGGCAAAGGGTAGTAGTAGATAGCCAAATCAGGGATAGCCACCAAGCAGCTGATGGGCCATGCCTTGCCTTCAGGAAGAGAAGTCAAGGGCTTGATGCCTTCTCTCTCTTGTTGTGATGGACTCATGGTAGCAAATTTAGTTGTATGATGCAAAGGTTATACTGAAAAGTAGACGGCTTTTTGCTACTAAATTCCCATCTGTCCAGACTCTGTTTATAGGCGCTGGAAGAGGCTGGTCAGAGCTGGGAGCTCCTGCCGAGGACTGGATTTGGAGAAGGGAACAAGTATGAGACTGCTGGATGGACTGGAGGACAGTGTCCCTCGCACTGGTGGAGGCAGTGTTACTCTGGTCATTTCTGTTGAAAAGGCCGTGGCTATGTAAGGGGATCATTCCAGATGGGATCTGACCTAGCATGAGAATTTACTCATGAGCAGAGAGTTGAGCTGGGTTTCTGTAACTTCACTGAGCTGCAGGTACTCTCATTGGTGGGTCTTGTAGTTGTCACTAGTTTCTCCATTATTTGGAGTATGCCAGCTACTTGGTATTTTGGGAAATGATAGGTTTTCCAAAATCTACCTGAACAGATGTTGCCAACCCTGTTTGCAGCAATGAAGGTTATAGGAGAAAGATCATTTGAAATGGGGGTTTCAGCTTTTCCTGGATAAGTCAACTACATATTACAGTTGCCTTCTCTGTTTTGTGTGGAGATGGAAAGGAAGGAAAAAAATTGTCTTTTGATTATAGTCACATCAGCCATCTTCTATTAAATCTTTCCAAAAGAGTGTGATGCCAAATAATCTCTCCTCAGCTTTTTGTCCAGTTCCACTCAACTTGCTTGGAATATTTTTTCTGTACTAAGAAGGTGAAGATCTTACTTAAACTATCTTTTATATTCAGAAAGCCTAATGAATTCAGTGTCCCTTTCCAGGAGCTTTTACAGTAAGCTTCCCCAGAAACATTTTTCTCTTGCTCTTGTGAAAGCATTTTATTTGATTTGTGAAATTTCGCCTGTGCAAAAAAGAATGCATCAGCAATGTCTGAGAAAAAAATAGTTCTGCCTGATCAAATGAAAATCACTAAATTTTTTTTGTAACGTAAAAATGTACTTTTCCATCATTGGAGTTTCCATGGGGGAGGAAGGGGCAGAGAGACAGGAGATTAATTTGATATTTAGAGTCAAGTGTGCAGTTCAGTGCTAAAATAAATCAGGACAATATAACTGTGGCTGAAGTTTCAAGGTTGTCAGAAGTAAACAAAATAGTTGTTTTTCTCATTGTTTGGTTCTTCCTTCTCCCCCCTCTGTCCCTAAGTGTCGGTAAAGCGAAAAAGCCTAAGCATAATCGATGTGGTGTCAGGAAAGACATTCTTTCTTCAATGTAGCCCTTTCAGATGTAGTTATGTTGTTATGCAAAGCTGGCTGGTTTTAACTGAAATTTGCAGGAGTGACTAGTGATGTAAGCTCCTTAGGTGTTATGCTTAGCATAAGACCTGAAAAGGAATAGTATTTTGCACTCAAACACCCAGCAGTTTCTTCAAGGCAAGTCTCTTTAGAGTTGCTTTTACCTAAAATTAAAGATTCCTTAAGAGCCATTGGTAAACATCTATAAAAAAAAAATGTTGGTCTTCAGAGTAGTTCATGCCTTGTACACCACAAAACTTAGTACAGGCGTTTACTGTTTAGAAATTACAAATAGAGTACCCATCTGCAGTGTTTAGGATTAAACTGACAATAGTTTATGTATTAGGTAGCTTATGACTTTATCTTTGAGGGCCCATCTGCGAACACATTCTCAAAGGCTTCCAAAATATTTCTACTAGTTACTGTAAAATCCAATACTAATTCATTTGAACATACAAAAGTGCTTAATATCAGTTAAAGGCATTAATTGAGTTATCTTTGAGGATAATTAAAATAGAGGAATGCTTGCTTTGGTCATGGCAGGTATTTGTATAAGAGAAGTCTTTCTTATGAAAAGTAGCTGCATCATTTACAGAGCATGTGGAGAAACAAAGTTGTCTGAAAATAGAATTTGGGAATTGTTCACTGTTTGTAAAATGCATACCGACCATACACCCAAAGTGGTATACAAGGCATCTACTTACTTTATTATTTTAGATACATTTTTAAAGACGTAAGGTCATAAAACTCTCCCTTCTGTTTGGAAAACTTGTTCAAGTCCATATTCACAGTAATACATATATTTTTCCTCTTGCTTAAAGCATAGTCTCTTAATTGCTAACAACTTTTTATTTAATAAATTTATCAACTGAATTTTAAGATGCTGCAAGAAATCTCCATATAACTTTGATGCCTATGTTAATATATTGATTTTTACAGTAGTTCTCCCAAAAGTATCTTTCCATTTTCATGAAAAGTTATTTCTATACCTCTGATGTCTTGCTTAAAACATAGGATTTCTGCATGTGGTTTTTCAAGACACTTTACCATACTGCACTCCTTGAATTAATAAATATTTTGAAAAACATAACCAACTGCAATACCTTTCTTCAAAGGAGCTGTAATAGCACATGTTTTTGTTTGCATATGTGCTTGGGTTCATCAGTGCACATCTCTGGTATTTTCAGTGCTGGAGAAATAAAATTCAAGAGTCACTAAAAGTGTGATTTTCAAAAAGAAAGCAGCCACACTGAACTGGAACTTTTTTTTAGCAATGGTCCCAAGTGTTGGGATTCAATACATAAAAGTTCAACAGCCCTCAAACAATTAAACTAAAAATCTTCTGCCTATTCATAACAAAACAATATTCTGCTTTCAAGTGGTGTTGTGATAGCAATTCTTTCCTTTAAAAAAAAAAACCTCAGGATTTATCTGGTATTCTTTTATTACATGGCCATGTCAAATTCAGAATGAAATGTGATAATCTGCTACCTTTACTGCCAATGTCTTTATGTAGTAGTGCTGTTGTACAAACAGCTTAAAAATACCAGAGCAGAAGTGGTGTCATGCCCTCATGCAGGAAAATACATTCCAGCAAACTTGATGTTGGGCATGAATAGTCATCACATGCCAACGAGGCAGTTTGGATATTGTGCATCTGCCAAGTGAGTGCACAGTAATCAGTGTCTGCTGAAAGAAAGCACAGACCTGTGATCCCACAAGGAATGTTTGATGAGTCTCAAGACCATCTGATCTGTACTTGAGAGATAAATCTCTTTAACCTTTCTGATAGGGATACAGATGCAACTTGGTATTTCAAAAAAGATACATGTTGGTTTGTTGTTTGGTGAAAAGTTCCACAAGTAATGGATCACTGGGTTGTCCATTTATCAAAAAATGTGTTTCACACCTTAAGAATATAGTTGTACAGATGAAAGTCCGTCAAATTACTATTAATTTTGAAAGATTTTCAAATGTAAAAATTATATTCAGAAAGTGCTTGAAATGACAGTCTAAATCAGCACAATTTGTTTTCATTAGTTACCTGTTGAGAGTCAGTTAACTTTGACTAAGTAGACTAAGTAAACATTCTGATTTTTACTAAAACCCTTCAAAAAGAAATTAATTCCTATTGTATTTGTTCACATACAGCATGCTGGCATCTCCCTGATTTGATCCTGTGTTTATTACAGCTTAATTAGCTAAGGTTGCATAGCATTAGCGCTTTTTAGGAAGTTATAATTGCATATTGAAATTATGTATTTTAATCTAGTTTTAATTTAAAATGTTTTATTGAGCAGCTGAATTAGAAAGTGTTTTTTTACATACACTTGAACTGTAGCTCAAGTAATGAAAGATCCAAGTTTTATGCCTGATCATAAACTTGTAAATTTTAAAAATTATTTGTCATCTTTTATGTCTGGCTATGGTAGGATGTAACCCAGAGCATTCCTCACTTTAAAATGTTACTGTACTTCATCTGATCAGTATAATAATCTCCCTCAGAAAAGCTACTCCACCTTCAGTATGACTTAGTCCATGCATCCTCCTCCCCCATCTCTCAAGGGGTGCCTTCCTGATGGAGTGAGCTTTATGAAGTAAAAGCCCCACCTTGACTTTCAGATCCATGCTGAAACAATCAAACTTACTTGCCCTGTTTTTCTGGACCCAAATTCCATATGTTTGTGTATCTCTTACCGTTTTAATTACTGTAAAAGTCACCACATTTTTAGTGTGAGTTTCTCACACTTTGTGAATTCTCATTGCATTTCTCTCTGGGCAGAGTAACAATAGCCTTTTTGAGCCAGTTCTCTCATGAAAGAGGAAGTCACTCCTTGGATTAATGTCTTCTCCCACCCCATTCTTAGTTGCTGTTCATTTTTATGACTGTGCACCCTTTCATTGCCCTCCCTGTAGGCTGTGCTCGAACTGCAGTATTCCCTTTACTGGCTCTCCTGTCCTGCAACAGCTCTTGCTGAGCTTTCTAGTCTTGGCTCTCAGCTCTGATATATGCTATTTGAGTTTAGCAGCCTGAGTGGGACCTCTTCTAGCCCATAAATGCTATGAGATTAATCTCACCATCCTCCCCAGCAGTATGGATGAAACTCCACAAATCATAAAAGGAATATGTTGCCTTTTGTTGCAAGTGGGAGTATTTTGTTCTCTGTGTATAAATTAACCAGTTCTACAGAGTGCTCTTGACCTCTTAGACTTATCCTTTAGCAAATTATTGATGTAAGTTATTGTTTAGAAGACCTCTGTAATGAACAAATTTTAGCTGTTTTTTTTTTTTACTATGCTTTTAAAAATATCAAAACCATTGGTTAGCAGTAAGACAATGACTATCATGGCTTTCAGCAGTGGAATGCTTAAAAAGGGAATAAAATGAGGTATATTTTCTTTCTTGGTTCTTAAGCTGTGGATCTTGGTACTATCCTCTGATTAGTTACGTTGCTCTTCAGTCATTTTGTGTTTAAAAATAAGGCAGATACCTTTTTTATTATAGTTTTCCCTACATTAAAGGAGGGAGTAATCAATATGTTAACTCATTTTCTATCACAAAGATTTTTATAGTGACACAAAGCACAGAGAGAATGCTTCTGTCAGTGCAAAAACAATACCATCTGGTATGTAGTTTTGATTATTATATGATACTTAGAGTAAATTTGTATGATTTTCTGTCAGTTCTGTCTAGTGATATACACATTTCTCCATTAAATCACATTCATTATGATACCATCCTTTTGATGCTGGGATAGATACTATATAAAGTCATAGAACATTTTTGAAATCTTAACTAGTGAAGCTTGTATGAGTTGGTGATCCATCCTTTCTGTCTGAGGAGAATGAGCCTGATCATGACTATTTTAAGACACAGGGTTGAATTGAGGAGGCAGAGATCAAGTGCTCTGCCAGCCATGTGTGAGCTGGCTTTTATCTGAATACAGAGACAGAAAATTATACCAAAATAATGTATGGTTATCGTAGCATTGTCCAGGGAACAGAAAAAAAAAGACTGGAAAAATATGAGGCATATTTGCCCTCCTGTCAAGCCCCACACTTCTCACCAACCATCCAGAGGTATGGTTTCTTGTCCTCCTCATGGTATGTCTTTTGTTCTGGCCCTTTATTTTCTGTCTGTAATTCTCAGTTTCCCCGGATGGGAAATGATCCTTAGCTTATGTTCCTGTCCAGGTGCACTGTCTACTCAAGGGCTAGTTGATCTTCGTGGGTTTTTTCCTAAATCTAAAATGTTGTCTCTTATGGTCTGTAACATCAAGCTCTTCTCTCTATCCTTTGCTCCCTTTTTATTGATTTGAGTCTCTTTTTCTGCTGGAACAGCAATTTTTCAATGGGTCTGCCTCTAAAAATTATTGAATACATAGAATTTATCAAGTGTTGGCATTTTTTCATGTAACCCTGACTTCTTCCTTAAGCCATTATTTCTTCTAGATGTTTTCTGCAGGATTACATGCCTTTTCAAGGCAAGAATGAAAGATTAATACTGCACCAAGTCTTTCAGCAAATTATTTTCTTTGAACATCAAAAGTTCAGACATTTCCTAAAACACTCATTTTAGATTCTTGTACAAGAAAATTAGATTCTGGTTATACATAATATGAAACTGTTTACATTACTGAATCTGTTCTGTTGTTGATTATTGTAAATGGTAACAGGAAAAAAAATCAGATTTTCTGTGGCATTTATTCTTTATCTTTCATTTCTAATCATATTTTGTTATCAAAACCTGTAAACTTTTCTTCCAATATTTTTGCTGACTTCTGTAGCTTAGTTTTTCTTTTGTGATTTTTCTTATTTGTTCTTGCGTGTAATCTTTTTTCTCCATGTCTTATTTAATGCATTCTAGAAATTAGCTGGTTTGTATAAATTTTCCTGTTCACTTGTGTCACATATGTGTACTGAATTTTGGCATTGAGAAAGCCAGAATAAATTCAGCTACAAAATTTCTTGCGCAGGGAAATGATGAGCAAATAGCTCTTTTTCTAATAGACTAGGATTTTACTTACTTTTGATTTCTAGTTTGGTGACTTGATGCCTTTTCATGTCATTCATAGTTGATGCTTATAGACTACTTTGCTTTTAATGGATTTAATTACAAAGCCTAATAGCATTCTTAAAGATTATACAATAGCTGATTAGTACCTGTGAAAAGGATTTTCATTCTTGTGAGGTTTAGTAGAACACTGAAAGTAGGGTTAAACAGTAAATTATTTATCTCATGCTTTATGAAGAGGGAAATAATTTCATCATTTTGTCAACAGGTTTGACTACATACCAACAATGTTAAAAGTTTTAGGGATAAGACTAAAAAATCATAATTTAGCTGGGCAGTGAAATACCTAAGAGAACACATATTCTTCTTGTGGAGAGCAAAATGGGTGTTGCCCAGATTGATCTTCATGATAACATGAACCAAGGTATTTCTTTTCACTGAATCAAAAAAGAAAATCTATACCTCTGTTTTAATGAAAAAATTCTCCTTTGGGGTTTTCATTCTGTTTGACATCTCTGTGAAATCAGTCTGAGTTTTTCAGATTTCTGAAAACTATACTTATCTCTCAGCAGGATATAAAAAGTTGCTGTTCACTCCTGTAGGTGTATAACACGGGCTTTCTAATTTTCTTAGCTCCATTAATTTTCCAAACACTTAGTAGTAAATGTTAAGCCTGTTGTTATGGGTTGAGAAAATATGTAGTGCAAATCATCATTTGTCTTCATACAACTGTGGAGATATATAGAGGGTGAGAATCTGATTACATGAATATTGTGGCAGGAGCTTTTTTGGTGAAGAGCCAGAGGGTGAATTTTGTGTATAAGTAATTGTTTTCTTGATGACAGTGCTTGCAACAGTGTTCACCTGGGCATGATCTGCTTCTGTGTACAAGGAAGAAAGGCTGTGCTGAAACTTCAGTGGTATTATGTCTGGATACTACATTTGTATCTATTAAATATACAGGCGGACCTGTTTAACCTTGAAAATTCTCAAGTTTTCAACAACAACAACAAAAGATTAAGTTCTTGACCTTTGCTTGGTTGTGTTTCACTTAAGCCTGTTAAAATGACAGTAAGTATTCTAATGTTTTGCGGTTTCCTTAAAGGTGTGAGTCTGCCCTACACAGGATGTGACTGGCTTCTTTGTTTTAGGTCACAGGTGTGGTGTTAAGGTTTTCATAGCCTTTTACATGAGTTCTTGTTTTATATATGGCAGACTGAAGGAATAAAGCTGTGTCCCAGTATTGCATAAAGGAGATTTCTTCAGAGATACCTTTTAATGGGATGGAAACTTCCTTGAAAATGAGTCATTCAATCAACATGAAAGTAAATTTTAATATTTGCTTCAGAGGTTTAACCTATAAGATTCAGGGTCCTTAATACCATCTTTAAAGATCAGGACCTCACTGGGGCAGATTTTTAATCATATATAGTAGATATGGAAGTCACACCTCTCTTTAGTTTATAGCCTTAATTAAACTACTCATCCACTGTGTGAAAGGTGCTGAAGGACAGTCTCCAATACTTAAATAATTTTCTAATTCATTCTGTTACTATATAGGATTTTCACACATCTAAGTTCTGGGGTGGAGCTGAAGGCAGTCAGATGAAACCATGCAAATTATTACAACAGCAGATTTCACACTTTAATGATTTTTTTTCCCTAATAATTTTATCAAAAACTTCTGCTCTTTTACTGCAAAATCAGCCATTTTATATTTCCAGGGATAGCATTTGTCTTTTCTAGGACAAAGTTACGTGTGTATGTGCAAATGGTGTATAAATATAGCAGCAGCTGAGGACTGGTAGTTTGGTCTAAATTCTGCTTGTTTTTCTGTCAGACTGGGAATCTTTGAATGACAAATGTTTAAAGCAAAGGCAGATAGACTCTCACTGAGAGCTTACCAGTACTCTGTGTCCACCAGCTAGAGTGAGAGCCATCAGCATTTTTCATTCAGATTTTTGTTTCATCTCCAATCAAGAAATGTAACAGAGGAGAAAATAACCCTTTCTTCTCTTTCTGACATAAGCTAATTGTTCTGTGTAATTTGAGTTGAGCAAGAAGACAAAGAACGTTGAAACTTAAAAACATACAATTAGGTAAATGAGGAATGTACTCAATGCTAACAATTATTAAACATGTATATGCTAAGAAAATCAGGGTCCAGGTTAATAGGCAGAAACATGTGATCTTTAATATTTTAACCTTGTTTTGCAGATAGTTTTTAATTAGTTCCCTTTTTTTTCTCTACCTCATTATTTCTTTTTATGGATGGAACTGATGTTTGGGTTCAAACTTTTTTAAAAATATATGTGGGAAGAGTATGAACTATAGGAGCGTATATCTTTTTTTAAAAAAATTAATATAGGTGAATGACTGAGATCTTGTGCATTTTTGAAGCGGGAGTCCTGAAGACTGAGTTGTAATACAGATTGATATGCATCAGTGATGTTATTTGGATAAGTCATTTGTCATGAATAGGTTATACTGATGAAAAATTTAGATAGTATTCTAAAGAAGTATTCTCTTCACATATAATCAGATTGTTTTCCTACTATGTCTTTATTGTGTACAGCATAGTAATTTTCAAAACATGAAAAACAGGTTTGTCATCAGAATTTTATGTATTAGCTGTACAAATTATTTGGTTGCTTAGCCTTATAAAAATAAAATGTGTACAATTGTCAAATGCCTGTGCCAAAATCAGCTCAAATCCTCCCACCTGGATGTGAAAGGGGGTTGTATGGTGGGGAGGGGCTGTTTGGTTTCTGTTTTCATAGTTCCACATCTTAAACTTAAGCAGAAAATGTTTCTCCTTACTTTGAATTATTAAAATATAAAATGTTTCCCGTTCACATGTTGACTAGATACTCATAGTATAGTTGCTAGGGATACTGATGACCCTCAAAAAGATTATGTACAAGAGGGAGAAGCATACCAATTCTAACTGGTAGGGAAATCAGTATTAATCAATCCTAAAATAAGACATGCAAAAATTCCTCCATCTGTTTCAGTGATTGAAAGTAGACCCGGGAATCCTATGGTAAATATTTTCAATTTTAGGTTCACCTTACCGACTCTCAAGTGTGTGAAAAACTTCTGGAATATAAAGTGTCAAGCCCTGGACTCCAAACCAGCATGGCTTAGGAAAACAATGAAGTCCTTAATTATGTCTGATGCAGTTGTAATACAGGAGAAAGAGGGTTAAGGGACCTGAGAGCTGTAACAAGCAAAAGAGAATTAAGTTATGGTCATGATAAGAAATAGAAAATAAAAACCTGAGATTTATTCTAAATTCTTTTCATTGTCCTTTTGTTCAGCTTCATCTTCTCCAAGATCCTGACAATGACCTATGTCAGAAGGCCTTAGTAAGGCATATTTCATTAGTTCTGAGCTACAGTGCAGAAGAGACAACTGCCTTTAGGATAACAGCACACAGAACTGAAAAGAATTCATCCCAAAAGTCTGTGTGTTGGCTTTATTTGTTTTTGTTAGCCCTCCATTTGTGTTACTTACTTGCAACATGTTTTTGACAGGAATTTGAAAATACCTGAGAGTTAGATGCTGCTGCCCTGTCAGTCCCTGTAGTATCATACTCAACTAATAGCTGGTGGGGTCACTTCCTTAGGGGAATGTTGCAAAGGATGAGGTACTAAGGACACCAATTTTCATACAAGAAGCAAAATAACAATGGACAGTTGCTCTGATGTGAAGTCAGGAAGATAACCTGCTTCTTTGCACTAGAAAATTCAGGGGTAACTAGTATTTCGCTTGTGAAAATTTTAGAAGAAAGAATTGCTTTGAGGTATTGGGTGTTTGGAGTGACTCAACAACATAATACATGAAAATATAATGGGATGTTTGGGAGCTGGGAAACAGTTTTATAGTACATTGTTTACCTCACATAGTGGAGGGTTGGAGGGGGGGAAATCTTCCAATATGCCACTCTAAAACCATCCAAAAATTATCCTAAAATGGAAAGAATTCCTATCACTAAAGATATGCTCAGCCATAATTTGCCATGCTTCATTATGATATGCTATTGAAAAATTTGATCATCTCTGATCTTATGAATTATTAATTTATATATTGTTTCATGATGCTCTAATCATAAATAGAACAGGGGTACTTGTAGGTATTTCCTTAACGTTTGTATTAAAACAAATGCCAAACTCTTGATTAGATATAGAACTTGGTGATACTAAGCAATTTATTCAAAATACAACTAATCAGGAGGGTAGGGCTTAGGAACATTCGTAGTTGCTTACAGTAAAAGAGAGTGTAATTAAAATGATAAGGTAGTCATGATTGGAATAAATTATTGAGGTTAAAGAGATTACACCTTAAACTATTTGATTTATGTTGAGAGACCTTGATTGTGAATATGTTCCAGGCCTTTAAACATTGAAAAAGTAGATTCCAGAACATAATCCTTTCTTCAGTGGGACTTTTGCAGACTGAACTAAACTCTTATGCTAATTGCTGTTTCTCTCCTTCCAAATCTTCTACAATTTTATCTGCATATTTTTATCTGTCTTTGTCTACAAATTTTTTACCTGTTGTTTACCTGCAACTCAAAATTATCAGAAAATGTGTGGAAACGTATTTGCTAATCTGAAGCGTGACTGGGAAAAGAGGCTCACGTATTCCTGAAGAAAATCCAGTTACCAATTAAGATTTTCATTAAAATATTTGAGTCATAGTTAATTTGCATTAGGATTTATTATCTGAGCAAACCTGACCTATTAAACCTTCTAAATCTATTACTGTCAGTTAATGTCATGATTACAGGAAGAGCACATGGTGTGCCATGGAAACACAGCTGTTCCACCAAATTTTTAACTTGAAATCACTATTGTGCAGTTTATCACTGAATTACTAGACACAATAAATTATTTTATGCTAGCCACTCTCATGTCCATCTTCTTAATATTTTCCTTGTCATTATAAGTGCCTTTAGCCTTACCGGGTAATGAAAGGTTCTCGTATCAAGTCTGATTACTACTCTAATGTTTTCCAGGCATGCTTGGTGATGAGCTTGGCATATGAAGCAATTTCCTACAGTAATAAAGCTAATTAAAGTGGGCAGTCATCCCCACATCACTCTTTAATGAATTATAATGAGCTCATTAATCTATCTGGTCTTGCTCACCCCATCTATTGACTAAGCTTCTGTGTCAGTACGGGATAGAACACATGCCCAGGAAAAAAATGGATACTGAAATGCATCTATTTTCCCATTTTTGATATAAAAACATGAGAAAGCAGATGGATGGTCTAAGTGGAATATGCTTTTGAATAATCAGAATTGGAAAGGGTAAACAGCTAAGCCCATCTAAAGATGGTGAAGGAAGAATCATGTGGGAACTTAACGAGGTCTAATATTGCACTGCAAGTGATAGAATAATTAATGTTTCTGTGGCACACACGTATCATGTAAAATATGACTTACAAGAAATCTTATAGTAACTGGCTCTCTGCGGAAACTGCCTAAAGAAAACAACATCAAGCTCATTTTTGGCTGAGTTTCTTGGCATTTTGCTTTGTTTGCTCCAAATCAGTAGAGAAGAGCTTGCAAGGTTATTTCATAACCAATTTCATAATGACAAATATTGGAGAATTAAGTGGTAAGGTTTATGAGTGGAAAGAGATGAACATGCAAATATACATCCACAAAACCTATAAATTTTTCTTTGATTCTAAACCCCACAGCTTTCCTCATCTGTAACAGATAAAGTCTAGTAATAGCAAATCACATCTAACTGATGGAGTTACCTGGCTCTTACTAGCATTCCAATGCCCTTAAGTCAAATCCAACAGGCATATTTTTACACTATTTTATGCACAGAATTTTATCTCTGTTTAACTTGATTTATTTCTTTATATGGTAGCTCAGAAGCAGGGGGAGCAGTTCTGTGTTAGCATGTTTATTATGCTGGTGAGTGGTGCACTAGTTAGACTGTACTGTTTTCTATACTGGCTAAACTAGGTAGGTATTTATAGTTGATATTGTATTGTCTGAGGAGACTTAAATTTTGTATTATCTTTGTAGTTACGCTAATTACTGTCATAGGACGATTATCTTATGACAGCTAAATTTTGTTTGTCTTAGTTACTTGACAAAGCCTTGTTTTGTTGGTTGGTTTTTGTTTTTTTTTCCCTCAAGAAATCATTAAGATAAACAAGTCTTGTATTTTGTAATAACCATAATGTGAGTTCAGAAATTTGATTTTCTGTATGTTTGCGAAGTGGAAGGTATAGGTAGTCCTAGATTGGTGTATCTGCATAAACTTGCAGCTGAATGTCCTGTTGGTTCAACAAAGGTTTATTCTCAACTGAAAAATGCATTTCCATTTAAGATCAGTAAGTAATTGAATATGCAGTAGAGGAGGGAGTCATGCTGAATATATCAGTCTAGTTAAGGTGGTTGACTTCACTACAGTGAAGTACCTTCACTGTAATTCAGAATCTATTCTTGACTACTTATAAGAAGAGAGAAAACCTTAGTGTTTCTAGAGAAGCACTCTGTGTCAGAGCTCAATGGACTAAATGGCTGTAGGTGAAAGAATCTTTTATGTGGAGAAAAAAATCCAACTGTGCTCTGCAAGTGTGATAAAGGCAGGAATCTTCAGGTTTTAGATGTGTAAATGTTTATATATAAAGTGTAGCAAGGTGTTCTGAAATAACAAAATCATTTACTGATTTAAGTATAGAGGATCTAATGTTCTCTCAATATGCCTTAATGGTATAAGTAGTGACTGATCCACAGTCAGTGGAATATCTGAGGTTTCATTTTACCTAATAAGAGAGTTTCTTTCTTTTCTGTATCACCATGGTGGATCTAGGGAACCTTTTGGAATAAATTAGTTAGGCTGGTGTACTCAAAGGTTGTCAAAGTTATCTGCCCTTTGCACACGATATCCATGCATGCAAGCATTTGTATATTTGATCCTGGACTTTCCTGGAATTATACATTATTTTCATAATCATAACTTCAAGCAGAGCTGGCTGGATCTCTTCTTTTTTACTCTCTTGAGAGCATTTAATAAGATTACTTTGGTTAATTTTAATGTATTTGCAAGATCTAAAAACTTCTTCATTGCTTTCTTCCCTGAATCACCCTCATCAATCTAAAATTATTTTTACATGTTTTAATTCATATTCTAAAACTTGACTTGGCTTTAAAAACCATAATGGTAAAATGAAAAATATATAATTTTTTCTTTTTGTGCAGAAGATACTGTTTTGTCACATTTTTCCTCACAACTGGAAGAGCCAAAGTCACTGTTTCATAACATTCCCCTTTCCTCCTGTCTGGAATTTTCTTGTGATTCCAGGAGGCAGGACAAGGAATATTTTAAAGCTGTTATATTGAACTCAGCGTAAAATAGTGAACGTTGTGTCACATATACAAGCTGATAGTAGAAGACTACAGTGGATTGAGGGGAGATTTGAGCTTAGTGGCCTGTACTGTGTTGGAGCTAGAAAAAACTTCTATAGATCTCCTCACAGGGCAGCCACGTTCCAGTTTGGACTTGTCTCTTTCTGTTTAGACAAATGAGGTTTTATTTAGGACATTTTTTCTGAATACGAAGAAATACATTTATTGGTATGGCAGTAATGAAACTTCTACAAAAATGCTGCAGGTTGGCAAATATTTTACTTTACTTTTTTGGCCTGAACATTTTTTTGTCATGCTGCTTGGCGGAAAGAAACTGACATACAAATGAAAAAGTAGCTGCATTTCAATTGTAAATTAAATTATATTTGCACAAAGTTATAGATTTTATCAGTATTCTTTCATGTGACTCAGTCTATGTATATTACTTGATGAATAAAGTTGTTTGCCTGTAAAAGTGTGAAGAGGTTTTGGCTTTGCTGATTAGGTATTAGGGAAAAAAAATAAATATGATTATTTTATCCCTGATGATAATTAGCGTTCACAGGACAGTATTAAACTGCTAAACATATGGTTACAAACAAACAAAACCCCGCCCTGATTACAGAACACTTTCATCAAATTAGTAAATGCAACAAGGTCTTCCAGAGAATTTGCTGAAAGAAAATGCTGAAAGAAAAATGGTGGTTAAGAAAGCACTCTTGGCCAATAAGGTTATTGTGAAGAAAAAGAAAAAGTGTAATTTAAATATTGGTGTTTGTTTCCACATCAGTAGATGCACCATTAACACTGAGGGTACTAATCCTAGGAATGAGTCTTGAAATGCCAGTTTAAGATATCTGAGAATGGTAAGGGAGCAGCAGAGAATAGGAAATCTCTTGGACCAGCTACTCATTCTAAGTATGAGACTGATATGAGAAATTGTTGAACTGCTAACTCTTGCCTGTTATCTATTGCTCTAATCTTTCTGCCTGAATGTGAAATGTAAATAGGCAACTGCTTTTTGTTTGTTGGGATTTTCTAAAAAGTTCTTTTAAATTGAGTTTGTTACTGGTTAAATGAGTAGAAACTGTTCTGGAAAATAGAATTGCTTGGACCATGAAGTAATATAAAAAAGGGAGAAGAGCAGAACTGACTTGCTGATATTTTAATCAGACCTCAGAAGAGTCATGCATGTGAATGAGGATGATCTGTTTTATGTAGTTAACTCAATTTCCAAAAACCTTTCGATGAAACCCTTCATCAAAGATGTTTAAAAAATAAGATGATGCGTGGAAAAGTCTTCTCTTGGATTAATGGCAGATTAGGTGTACAGTACAAAAGATGTAAATAGTCGTTTATTAAAGGAAGAATTAGACTTCTAAAAGGCCCAGAATAATCAGAATTAAAATGGACAATCCTATTTTTCCAAATGAGGAGAGAGAACTTTTAGACATGGTGCACAATTCCTTGAAATTACCTCCTTAGTACTTACTAAAATAATTTTTTTTTAAAAAAGAGACTTAGAATTGAGCATTTGTTCTAAGTAGAATCCTGATTACCTGGTTCAAATGAGTGACACAGTCCAACTGGGAAGGGTGGAGGATAGGTTTTGATCAGAGATACGGGGTGTCCTATGCAAGGAAGAAGATATTTGCTGACTTCAGAGATGACAGTAGTTATGTAATAAGCATGTGGATTTATAAAACAATGGAAGTCACAGAGTAGACTGTGGACAATGGAAGTCACACAGGAGGAAATACACCTGTCCTGCCTTAAGGAAACAGGAACAATGACATTGTTCCACAGCAGGTTGAAAACCAGAAGAAGGTTTGGGGGTTTTGTTTCACTTGTTTTCTCTACGTGAATGTACAATTTATTTATGGACATCACCAAAGGAGGCATTGTACTGTGTGTGTGAATTCTGGCCATAAAGGGAGAATAGGTGGATTGATTATATTGGGGAAAATGCATTCATGTCTTTTGCTATGCTCTTGACTGCTATTCAAGATTTCTGCATGTTACATACATCTTGTGCTTCACCTGGCATAATCATTCACATTTTATGTTCTGCAGTTATTAATCAAGCTTCCTTCTTCTAAACTAAATGCTTTTTATCATCACTCAGAAAGAGAGAAAATTTCAACCAGAGTAAAAAAAAAAATCCAAATTAATTTGCATGATCTCTGCTCTTTCAGAGTTAACAGAATTTGGCTCACTATGAAAAAAAACATTTTTAATTTCATTTTCTATTCATAAATGTCTGAAGTCAAAGTAGCATAGCCTATATAGTCTGTTAGAGTGTTACCTTCACAGTAGAATATCAATCGAATTCTAGTATATAAATGGATATAACTGCCCTAATTCACCCAGTAAAATACTTATTGACATGTTCCATGTAACTGAACTTAGAATATGTTATTATTAGGTCTGTTTTTAGGATTTAGGCATAGGTCTGTTTTTAGGATTAATCATCCTTATTTATCATTAGAAGATATGATCACAGGATCGTATCTTCTGTGCTCCCCAAACTCCATTTGACTTCCCGATCAAGAAATTAAATAGAGTTGTTCCTTTAGGAGTGTCATTTGAATACTGGAGCTGTGCGGAATGATGTCTTTTTCTGATGTGATCAGGGTTTACAAAGCTGATTAAAAATTTTATTTATTTGGTGTTTTTCTAATGGAAAGGTAACTTGGAGTGAGCCTCTCCACACGCTGGGTCAAGGTGGTCATGGGGGATGGCTTTGAGCTGTTGTGCTATGTTTTAATGGGAGTTTCTGAAGCAAGGACTTGCTCTCACCCTCGTTCTGGCCTTCAGCAACAGCTGAAGTGAACAGTGTGACATGAGAAGCAGGCGAGTTAAGTGTGACCATTGCCTGCAGTCAGCAGGGATGCTCTTTGCAGGCATTGTTGGGACTCCAGCCAAGACTAACTGGTCTGGCAAGGCACCAAAACAGCAGATGAGCCAAAGGAACAAAATCAATGTGCTTTGCACATGTGAATAAATTCAACCAGCTGAATCATTTCTCTCTTAGTGTGATTGAATGGAATTGATACAACAGATACAGAGTGATGCTGTAGGTAAAGCTAGAGAGAGCACAGAAAGGGAAAAGTCACACTGTGTACATGAGGTGCCATGGTGTACTTAAAGCAGGGACCAGACCAGTGACTTCATTTTGACACTTGAAACAAATAATGCAGACTTGGTCTCTGCTAATGTTAGGGTCTTTAAGACTTTCGTTAAAACAGAAGTAGCAATGAACAGTTGCAAGTACTCTTCATCTGACTGAAAACTCATTTCTGAAAACACGGTCTGTAATAGCAGTAGTCTACTTGTGTAATCTTAAATAGGTAGATGCTCTTCCTTGTGTAAAACACGTTAACATAAGTGGTGTCTCAGTTTGCAGATTCCAGGTAAGATCCACAAAACTACTTGTTGTCAGGTGGTGAACCATAGAAGATAGCCACAGTCCTGAGTCTAGGCTCTTATGCTGCTTGAAGAAAAGTACTGTACATGTTAAACCTTGTGTTTTTTGTGAATGTTCTAGACAGTTATCTAGATAGTTAAAAATCTGTGGATTTTTCTTTATTGATCTGCTACATAGCTTAGAGAATGCTTCAACTGTTGCATCATTTGTGTGTCTTTCTGGACCTGATACTCAATTTTAAATTTCTTAGTTTTGTTTGTTCCAGGATTATTTTCTTACTATATCCTAAGTAATTGTTGATTTTTGCAGTACCCTAAGCTGGTCAACAATCCATTTAGCAATCCCTGATTGTGCTGAAATTCAGCACATCTATCAAATGAGTTTTATTACATTCTATATTCTATTCTACTTTATTATATTTTATGGCATTTCTTTGGAAACATATTCTATTTAGTATCAGAGGAAAAGTAAGTTTATCTTCCACAATAGTTGGTTAGTTCTGTTTATAGCACTTTGATTACAGTAAGCATGGTATGCCTCTTTGTGCCCAAGTATGAAAAGGTATAAAGTAAGTTTTTGAAATTAAAATGAGTATTCTTTTTGGCACTTATGTATAACCTGCTGCAGCTTGTCTTCACACACAGTTTTTCATCTTGTGACCTGATCTGAGGAGAAACAGATTTGCTACTATGTTTAGCATTTTCCCAAATGAGCAGAATTAAACTAAAATAGGAAAATACTGGCACTGAGACTTAGCAATTGCTGTCATAGCTGGCAACTGAAAATAAGTAAAAGGCTGATAATTTCCAGAATATTCTAACCATAAATGTAAGCAATAATAACAGCAGATCCATACTGAACTTGCACCTAAAATTGTGGAATTTTTTTTTAAGTATCAGAGGATGTAAGTGAGAAAAATGATAGATAGCTTTGGAATGAAAGGTAACCTGCACACAATTCCTTTTACATTTTTATGAAATACACTTGGAATTTAGTGTGCAAAACTTTTTTTGATTATATATACTTAATAAAAGAAAGTAGTTTGAAGATAATGCTTAACAGCTCTTTTAACAATGAGGTGTTAATTGACTTTTTATCAAGCATTTCCAGGATCATGGACAGGAGATGCTTACTACAATTAAGAGCAAAATTTTTACCCTTTTTCTTCATAATAAATAATGTTCAGCATTCATAAAAACAATGAAAATAATAATGGCACTGTATTATGTAGTATATGTAATTTATTAAGCTCTAAGACATGGCCTCAAAGCTACAAGTATACATATATGAAAACATGCCTAGAGTGTAGACTGAATTATAGAATTATTTGGACTGATAATTTCATAGCGATCATGTTCTTATTCGACTAGTAGCCTTGATAAAATATTGGCATAAACTCATTTTGCAGAAAGATAAGGAATCAAAGAAGTGAAGGGTATTGGATTAGTGGATAGAAAAAGTAAATGTCACCTAGCAGACTTTTTTTATGTGTGGACATTTAATTGATTTTATTTGGCTTCCAAACTCAACTTTACTTATATGACAGTCTGTTCTTTTACACTCTATAAAGATTGTAAGGTCTGAAAAAAGCAGGAGACATATTTTGCAAATGTGATCATGCCTACACTATAATTTGGCTTATTTTTCTAAAGATGGAAATACATGGGTCAGGTGTCTACTGGAATGTGGAGATAGATGAGAGGCCAACTCTCTCAAAGCCCCAGAGTATTCGAAGTGTATTTAGAAAGCCCTGCTTTATGAGGGAAATGGGTTTTTTCCACCTTATTAATTGCAATGTAGATATAGAATACATTGCATGCGTGCTCTCCTATAAGCAGACCATCCTTTTCAAGTTATTTCCTCATTAATATCAGTTTCTGTGACAATTCATTAGGCTACACTGCGTTTTTGGGAAGTTTCGGTTTGGACTTTTTTTATTGCTCTTTTTTCTGCTATAAATCCCTATCAGACTGTGTCTGCTATTTCTTATTCACTTTGAGAAGCTTTTCTCAAAAAAATTTTTGGTCTTTCCACAGCAGCTTTGCCCTGTATTATAGTTTCTCAGCAGATAATGAAGCATTTCAGACCTCCTAAGGAGTAGAGATGATCCATTCCCGAATTCACACTATAAGATATACATTGCTGTTTGCCCACAGACTAAAGAATAACACAGCATTCCACCAGGTTTTGCTGCCCTCCACATTTTTCAATAACATGTGATTTCTTTAATATCATTCACACAATCCTTCACTGAAATATTTTGGTTCTTGCATGAAAAAAGGATTTTTGGAGCCTCTTCTCCTGCCATAGCTTTCAGTAGTTACTTTTTGGAGGTACTATATTCAGTGTTTTGGCAACAGTTTTTTCCGCAACATTTTTATTCTGTTAGTGCTACACTCAGACAGGTGTATGGGATATTGAAATTGCCCAAACCTTTTTGCAGTCAACTGCTTGACAATGTGTTTTCTTTCTTTTATTCACGCTCTTGCATTTGAAGAAAGATTGATGTCTCTGCAGATACTGTGCAGAAAAATGAGATTATAAAATCCTAATTCTACTCTGCATTCAACAACAAAGAGCTGTCTGCGGCTCTGTTGTGTGTAGTGGTGACTTGGGAAGATGAACACCATCACTCCTTCCTCTTTCTTTCGTTTGCTTTATATAGTCAGCAGGATGCCATATTTTTGGGAATATTCCTTGGATCAGTTGGTTGTCTTGGCTGTGTCCCCTCCCAACTCCTTTATGCCACCCCCTCTCCTTGCTGCAGCAGCAGTATGAGAAGTAGAAAAGGCATTAACACTGTGTGAGTGCTGCTTGGCAAAAACGAAATCGTCTCTGTGTTATCAACACTGCTTCCAGACCAAATCAAACCCATAGCAGTGTACAAGCTGCTGTGAAGAAAGTTAACTCTGCCGCAGCCAAAATCATTGTAGAGTCCAAACCGAAGAGTCTCAAGTATCCCAGAAATTGCAGGGTGGTCTTTTACAGGGCTGCAGTGGCCTGTGCAGGAGTTCATCATGCAGGGCACCGATTTCCAAGCACCATGTCCCACTGGAAGTGTTAATCAGAGTTCTGCTGAAATGACGCAATGCTAGGGGAAAACCTTAGCCCTACATGTTTTTCTCCAAGCTCTAAGGATAGGTGTGGGCTAAGTTTTGTGAGACAATTGTTGCCTGGAGTATGGAAGTGAAGTGCCTGGAGAGCTGTGCCATGCAGGAGGGGTCCATTCCTTGCAAGTGTGAGGAAGATCTGGCTGGATGCTCGACTGCTTTTTGCCAGGAGAGGTGCACTGTAAGCTTTAAGTCTTTGGAAGCTCTGTGAGCCAGAATCTTTCTTCAAGCTCTCACTAGTCCAAGGGAGATCTGCTTTGCTTCTTAGGCAAAACCTAGTAGTGCCAAAGCTCATCTCAAGAATCTTTACTGCTGTGGTTGAGGCACGCTGTTACAGGTCTCATTGCTGTATTTGCTTATGTATCTTTTCCAGAAGATATTTTTGTAATAGTCTCCACTATGGGACCTTGATGTTTTTCTTTTTCCACTGTGTATTGTACTGTTTTATTCGAAGTTAAAAAGGAGACATTCAAAAGGTAGCAACAATGTAGAACTGTGCTGGCAAAAAGAACTCAGAACAATGTAACAAAAATTTGAGGTCTCATAGTTAATGACATATTGTTTTTAAACCATTTTGTTAAATAGAGATCTTGCTTTGATAAATTAATAGCTGCTGATACAAAACCATATGTTTTAGAAGCAGATATTTTTGCTAACACTAATGTTAAATATGTACTAATATCATATCCTGTGCTGCAGGCTGTTTTCAGGGATGCGCTAAAATTTTGTTTTCAGCTAATGTGCCTAAACATCAATCTACTTGTAGATGGTAAAATGCTTCTATAGCATATAATAAAGAAAACTTCCATGAGTTTTTTCCTAACAGAGGTAATGTGAGTTCTGGCTTTTTTATAAATGTGGGTCTTTCATAAGAGCTATAGTAGTACTGAAGTAGTGTGTAAGCAGCCAGAAATGGTGTAACTTTCCATTGCAGTTGTTATAAATATTTGCAATATTGATGTGTATGTGTCTTGTTTCTTCATCCAATTCTGTTAAAGTAGATGATGAGCAATATAATTACTTTGAAAGACAGTTATAACCTTTTATGTGAGGAAAATGAGATCACACTTCACTTTTTTTGTACTGTATTTCTGTGTTTATTTGGATTTGCAAACACATTAGTAGTGGCAGAGTGCAATTTTATCACACTGGTTAAACCCTTTAGAACCTCTGAACTCTACACAATGTAAATAATTTCTGCACTCTTAGACTGTTATTAGCTGATAACTAGAGGTCCATTTGTTTTATTATCAGAGTAAGTGTTGTGACCACAGTAGTACGGAAATGCTGCCATATTTCCAGAAGTTTTCTTGTCATATGGCTTGTGGGTTTTTTTGTTGGGTTTTTTTTTTTTTCAATTAAAAAATTACTAAACTTCCCAAATTAAATACTTCCATGCTAGAAGGATGTAAAAATAGAGTTCTTCAGTTACAGTTGTATAACCAGCTCGTTGGCTGGTTAGTTTGCTAGGTTTTTACTGTTCAACCGTTCAGTCTGTTAATTTGAATTGAATTGAATTTCTCCTCTGGCATGTTTATCAGAAAAACACGAAACTACATGATTGTTATTTCTTCTTTAAGTATGATGTTGAGACTTAGGTGAGATTTCCTAGGGACAGCTTGTGTGTCCCTGCCTCCTGGACATGGGTTTCGCAACAGTTTTAGCTTATTAGGGTCACTTTTGTTCAGGTCAAATTGAATTACAGTGGTTATTTCCCTAAGTGGTAACTGTATTCTTTCCTCCCCCAGTTAATACCAGAACTGCTGCTGTTTTTAGCTGATGTGGAACAAAAGATGTATGGATAGGGAGTGTGCTTTTCTACTCCTGTGGTTCTCTGTTGTGCTTTCTTTTTCATCTCTCCAAGATAAAAAGCTCTGCAATAATGCTCTAAATTGATATTTCTCTAATGTTGTTTTGTATGATAAAAATTACAACATTTCATAGCTGTTTCTCAAATGAGGAGGAATGACCTGATAGGATCTTCAGTGAAAAGAGTTAAAAGATTCAGAAAACAGTGAAATGGACTTCTGTGCAGGGAGCTATTCAAATTTCTGTGCAATGTCTATGGATACATTAATTTGTTTATGCAGCAACTTGGAAAATGTTATTGAAAATACCACACATGACAAAGGAAAATTGAGTTTCATTATTTGAATGTAATTATCTCACACTATGTGAAACAGCCTTTTCTTGTCATGAGCAAACTAGAAGCGTTAAGCCTATTACATCTCTTTTGATGTTTTTCTAGGATGGAATAAAAGATGAATGCACAGTGCTGAAGCTGCAGCTGAAGGAGAGAGACGAACTCATAGCCCAGCTTCGTGAGGAGCTGGTAAGCAGAAGCAATGGGGGTTTTTTGTGGGTGGTTTTGGGTTCATTTACCTGATAATATCACTCCAAGACCAGATATTAAAGAAATACAATTTCACACCTGCTAAAGAATTACTAGCCTAGAGCTATGTTAATCATTCAGATCAACACTGGTAACACTGACTGTACTTTTCTAGGGACTTGTCAGCCTCTGAAGTGGCTACTGCATAGGTTCACTGCTTGTAAAAGTTTCATTGATGAGATTGTGTTGACAGTTGTGTGATCAGAGGCAGATAAGCACAGCAGTGTATGCATATGCCAGAAATCCTGATGGGCCATGCACATGCCTGATAAATTGTCAGTACTTCTACAATGAGCTGCTTTTCACATCTATGAGTTCTTCAGTAGAAAAGGAAATATGTTCTTTTGTCCATAATAGATATCTTCGCATAAAATTACAAATATTCTTACACTTGCTGAATCTATCCTTAGCATATGAGCTACTAATGCTTGGCTAGGACTACTTTAAGGATGGACAAAATACTTTTCAGTGACTGAAGTCAAATATGTAATGCAGCAATTAAAAAAAACAATATTCATTTAATTGTTTTGTTAAGGCTGTGATAACAGAATTTTAAGATTTCTTTTTTGATGACATGTGGTTAAAGATGGACGTCTTCAGTGTTTTTAAATAAAGGAAAGGGAGTTTCCACTTCCTCTCTCACAGCAGAGAACTTAAACACTGCAGGGAAATCCTGTAGGGTCACCACATTCAGGAGGACATTCAGAGCATACATACCTTCCATGAAAGCTGCAGCTCTTTGGGCACCTAAGATTTTGTCTAAGCACCCTTTGGGACAAGGGATTGTTTCCCTAATTAGATCTTAATTAGGTGATCTACCTCAGGGTTTTTTTGTGCCTTTCTGTCTTGTGCCTCTCGTGCCAGCTCAGAACTGGAACAGAATTAATTCAGATCCAGCTATTACTGCATTTTTTTATACTCACTAAAAGTGGGAGTACACTTTTATGCCAAATAACTGAGTTTCAAGTTGCATGGGAAAAATGTAATTCTGCCCAAGAGTGAAAGACTTCTTTGCTATATTAACATCTGCAAAATAAATACATACCATCAACATTCTTTGTTTCGTATTTGGCTACATTAAGAAATTATGTATTGTGTAATTATTATCTAAAATTAAATGCCAAAATGGGACACAGGGTGCATTAAGCTTCTCCACAGTTCTGGAGCATTAATTTTATATCAGTCTAGTTCGGGACATATGCTATTTAACTGGTGAACAATATTGTCAGTGTAAAATTACCCTGTGTTGATACAGGGAGCTCATTTGCTGTTAACTGTTGTCAAAGTTCATCTGATATACATCATTTGAAGAAAACAAGACCCACAGGGAACTGTCATAAATAGACAAAAAGTACAACTTCCCAGGGCCATGAAATAAGGATTTCTGTATGATTGAAAGTATCATGGATTTAATCCACGGTTAATTGACTTCAGTTCTGACACTCTAAGGCTTGTAAAGGATTGCAGGTGGGATTCTTGGGACCATGTTTAGTCAGTTGAAATTAAGCTTTGAAAGGACTTGGTAGATCTGATGTACTCCTAATTGAGCTGAATAAAGCCAGGTTGGGAGGTGACCATGACAGAAACTATTTTAGTTTATGAAACCTAATAAAAAACAAGTGGGTACCCAAACCATAGGAAAGAAAGTGTTTGGTTTTTCTGTGGTGTGGTTTGGTGGGGGTTTTTGTTTGGTTGGTTTTTTTGTTGTCATTGTTTTTTCTGAGTTTTGCAAGTACAGTTATAGATGTACTTCTTAAATCTCTACTGCATCTTCTGCAATACTGCACATCCAGTGCCCTTTTTCTGGAGGTGCCCTTGGTCCTGCCACCATGGCACTTCATGAAGTTGGCTCCTGATTTTGAGAGATGCTCTTAGAAACTTTTTGCAGTGCACTCTTAAAGGAAAGTAAGCTGTCTTTCAGAGCTATTAAAAGTGAATTAAATTTGTAATGATTGCCAGGAAATTCTGGTAATGTTTTCCTTGCTTGTATAAAATTTGCCAAAAATTGCTGTGAAACATGCTTCTGCAAATGCTACATTTATTTATATGTTTGTAAAACTGTAAATATTTGCAAAGTGAATGCTTACAAAAGTTAAGAGCAGTCATTTTTGGCTAATGAAACTCCACATGTTTTTACATAGCTGCAATTTATTACAGACATAACACTTAATAGAAAATTAGAACTTTTGTTCTTGTGTCTTGGGACAGCCCATGTTCCATTTGTTACTCCAGTTATGGAAATACAAAATTTGTAGATGCAACTTGCCTGTCTAGAAATCACGGCATCATGATGCTAATTCAGAAATAGCACATAAAAAATAATTTGAGTAGGAATCAGTTTTGTGCTTCTTGACAAGTACATGAAAATCTGTGCTTTCCAGCATTCAAGTTGAATGGTTGCATGTAGATGTAAAACCCTTGCTTAACTGGCTTTACTGCAAAACTTCAACTAACCCAAAGTGGACTTTAGGTAAATTTTGGCTCTCTGGGAGCTTTTGCTTCTTGCTTTCCTCTAGATTTGCTAGACTTTTCAAGTAGTTTTCTCCTCTGATTTTTTGTCCTGATCTTTAAATACAAAAAAGCATTTCAACCTCATTTGAGTGCATCATGGAGGAAACCTTGAGCTGAGCTGAGGAAAATGTCAATGGAGTGTGAACTGATGAAGCTTAAGAACTTGTAACTGGTACATAGCTTTTTAAGGGAGGAAAGGCTAAATACTAGAGAAATTAAAATAGGGAGTTAGATGCTCAGCTACAATACCCATGTAAAAAGGATAAAATGCAAGAAGCCATCACCTACCTCCTAGTAAATAAAGAAGAACATAGAACCATCTCTTGCAGATTTTTTGTTTGTTCTCTTTTTTAGTGATTATTTTATCTTGACTCCCTTTGTCACCAGAAGTGTGTCTGTCTTTGGAGAAATAAATATGGATAGGTAGGGAAGTGGCATTAATTCCTCCATGCTTCCATTATCTCCTGAAAAATCCCTGCTTTGTAATGCCACATACACAAACCTTCTCTAAAGCTACCTGAAAATGGTAAACCTCAGCAGGAACTGAAAATATTCATTCAAACCATCACTTGTCTCAAAACTGTACTCATTTGTGAAAAGGTTATTCAGGAACTCAAATTAAGCATATCCATTGTGCAGGGATTGTGCTCTTCTTTTCTTTTTTTCTTCTTTTTTCCCTCCTAAAATAACGGAAACAAATAAACAATCATCTTTGTTTTCATTGGGCATGAAGCTGTTTGAAACCTCAGCTGTCTCATACCCAGGTCTGCCTTGCATCTTTACATAAATTTTCCCAAACTGATCTTTTTCCACTGCAGTGTGAGCACTTAGAATGACTTTAAGCAGAAACTATTTTCATGCTATATTGGCAAAAATAACTGACTGCTGTTTACAGTAACATTTATTCTATTGCTGTCATTGGTACAGCAACATTCCTGCTGAAAAATGAAGGTTAACAACATTATCCTCCCAACCTTGATTCTCTGTGTGACTTAAGTTGTGTGTTGTGCCACCAAAATGAAAAATGTGGTGAGGCAGTTTGAGTGGATTCTGAGTGGGACTGGAGGCAAAGTTAGGTCAGGAAATTAATCCCCCTTATAGCCCAGATGTTGGGGATATTTTGCTGCTGTGGAGGTGGCTTTTTATCACATGTTAGACTTTCTTTATTTATGGAATAGCGAGATTCAGTGCTGCTTAAGTGGGCTTTACCTCAAGCGCAGAAGTTACTGCTTTAGGACTAGATACTCTGGAGTTAGTTCAACAAAACATAGCTGCCCTATTCTTATTTTTTAATTTTCTTCTCATCTTTTCAAATCATAAATAAGCTCTACCTCCATGTTCAAAATTAATGTTAAATGATTTGAGAGGGCACGGGACTTGTACTGTGGTTTGGGAGGAGGGGGTTGATGGGTTTTTGGTGAGGGGCAGTTTTTTGTATTTGTCCATTTGCAGTTACTATATCCTAAATACAGTGTATTCCTGCAGAGCAAGTGTGATGGCAAGCTTAGCTGTTTTCTGTAGGCTGATTTCAATAATGGGCAATTAGCCAATTGCTCAATTTTTGAAGTATAGTGAAGATGAGTACTTGTTATTCAGCTTTGAAGTGTAACAGAAAACCTTAGATGCATTTGAATCCTGCTGATGAACTATTTATGAAAGACACTTAGGTTAAGTGTAAAAATCACCTCAAGATGTAGTTATGCCAATATAGTTCCCTTGAATTTTACAGTATTAACATCACAACTTGTTTTGACAGGGGAAGAATGAGATTTGGATAAAAATGTCATGAATACATGGGGGAAATAATTTTTTGAATTGTTGTAAAAAGGAGAAATTTTCTGTATTCCAGGCTACTTTCAAAATTTAAAAACAGTTGTCCTTAAAATTTTAAACAAATTAGGTAGTTCCTTATTTGAAAAGGATAATAGTCTTTATTTTTTGAAAAATAAATCTAGATTAATTTTTACACTGACTACCCATTTGCTTTACATTCTATTGGTTTGTAGTATTATTTCATGTTGGCTATTTTTATGAGAGGGTATTACAGACCCATGGACAATTTTCATAAGAACCAGCATTTCTAAGTAGTTTCAAATCCTCTTTCTTCACTATATTTAGGAAAAATCAGGAGTAGAAAAGAAATAGATTAAGTATGCTTAAACATTATTAAAGTATTAGGCATCTTCCCCCATTTTTTGCAGGAGAATTAATTGCATGTATTCCAGGAGAGGCTTATCTGAGCAGTAATGACTCTCTGAATCAGTGCCACAAGACAGACGTGGAGTGTGAAAATGGCAATATCCTATAACCCACAATGGGGATTAGGCTCAAACTCCTTGTCTACACCAGTCCCTTGATGAAAAGCTGCCAGTCAGATAGGATCTTTAATATTACTGGGCACTTGTTGCTGAGTTTAAGTTCCTACTACAAAACACTGTCATATCATGGCATTTGGCATAGATAAAAAAATATGTCACAAGCACAGAGTGTATTCCTGGTCTCACTGAGGCTCTGCTCTGGAGCATTTCGTAAAAAATAACACTGCAAAATGAGCAGACCTGAAATACAAAATTTGACCGAAGTCTCCCTTGAGACACAGTGCCAAGGCTTGTCCTCCTTCAATAATAATGCACCATGTGCATCTTTGGCAGGAGTGTCACTTGTAGACAGCTGCCTCCATGAGATGTGCAATGTTTTACTGATGGGCCTTCTAGTATAAACAGGAAATTCTGATCTGGCCTTAGGCCAAAGTCTAGGAAAACTTTACTTTTTGATCTATCTGAAGGACAAAATGTATATCTCAATGTCACCTTTCCTTTTTTTTTTACATATTTTTTTAACCAATTTTTACTCTAGTGAAGATCTGAAGATAGCTGACAACAGGTGAATTTTAGGACAAATGGGAATGGCATCTTGGGGATGTGCAAGGAAGGAAGATTGTGTCTTGCAGTTCAGCTTTGTAGATATTTTCCTTTGTAGGATGAAAATTGACCAAAAAGTATCAAAATTCATGGTTGCTTGATTGTAAGTTTGTGATATTAAATAAATTCTTAAAGAAGTACTCAAGTTCGAGCTGGCATGAAAATGACTACTGTTGGTATCATCTAATGAAATATTATAGTGTGTGTGTTTATGAGAACAGAGAAGAGTAATGTTGCTTAAAAACAGATGCAGGTGTGCTGGGAAGCTTGTTCTGCTTCTGAAGATCAGCGGTTTAATTTCGATGACTTAAGACCTTCAGTATGTTGCTAAAGGCATGTGTGTGACTCATTTTTATTGTAATCATCTGATATGGATGACCTTCAGATTGATAAATGTATTATCCTCAGCTCTGCACTACAGTGTTTCATGAATCAGCTGGTGGTGTTGTTTCTTCCAACAATTAAATTCCTGACAGGGGAAATACTTTTGTGGAGGTATCTGTGCAATTTGCTAAGGATCTGATAGAAAAATAATGTGTTTTTTGGTTTTTCTTTTGTCCCCCTCAATCTTAGTTTATTTTCTTGTTCAGTTCTCTTTGTCATAGCTGGGCATAATTCACAGAAAAGTCTGTACATACACGCTAGTATAACAACCATCACAAATAAAAATCATCTGCATTTTAATACCACAATATAATTTTTGGTTGCATCCTAGTTAAGGTTTTTAAGGAACAAGGTAATGCAGTTGTCATTCTCAGTGAATAGTTTTTCATTCACTCTCAGTATATTCCAGAATTTGAAGACATCAAATATTTTTGTCTGTAAATAACACATTGTTGTTCCCACATGAGAATTTTTAAGGGGAAAAAAAAAAAAAGAAAAATTGAAAATACTTTTATGTTAGGACTGAGAAACTGTTCTTAAGACACCAAAAAGCTGAACTACTGTCTTTCCTAAATAAGTAACCTAACTAAATTAGTTGTATTAAAGCATTTCTTACAGCTCACTAATATTGCTTCTCAGGGTCTGACTCCGTAAATTCTCTCCAAGTTTGTTGTGTTTTTTGTTGTTGTTGTTCTTCTGTTACTCATTTTCAGTTTATAATTTGAAATGCACAAGATTTAAGAGATTCAACAAAGAATCTGTTTCAAATTCTGTTTCAAAGACTGAGCACTTTCTCACTGAAGATACCTTCTGTACTTTGGCATCATGAATATTGCGTGGTTCAAAGGATGCTCAAACACTTCCTCAGGTGCTCTGCCTTCTTTGAAACACGTTCTTCAGTGATATTAAGTTCTGTTTAGAGCTCAGTCATGTATATGGAGTTTCAGTAGAACTTCCATAGAAAGGTTCTGATTCATACCTGGTTTATCTACATGAGGTTTAGATCTGAAATTAGGAAAGTTGCCCCTTTCAGGTTTTGGAGAGCAAAAATATCCTTTGCAGTACCTGTTTCCCATGGTTTGGAGAAGTGAATTAAATAGAATGAAGTGATCTTCTAGATTTGAGTAGCTAGTCATTATACTGCATGCCCTCTCTTATCTCTGTTTTTAGCCTAGGGTGGGTGCAACTGATGCTGGGGCTGGAGAGCTGCTGAAGTGGCCATTTATTTCAGAGATGTTGGATAAATGCGCTTTTTTGTCTTAAAACGAGGTAGGTTTTGGTCACAGTGTCAAGTCAAGCCTCTTTCTTCCATCCAGGTCTTTAATGTTCCCCTTGGATTCTTTCCTCTGGTGTTCTGATTTCCTTCATCTTTCTTCATCTGTGGAAATACTGTTCCTCTATTTCTACAGAAGCCACACACAGTCTGCGCATCTTTTCGTGTCATGTGCGTGTTTTATCAATTCTTTATCCAAAAGCTTATTGATGCCCACTTCTGGTTTTTGGATGGAGCCTTTTTTCAAGCTTAGGCATTTGTAGTGCTGCATAGCTGTAATGTATTTGTCTCTGATGAGATTTTATCAGTATCCCAGTGCAACAAGAGGGGTTGTAGGTTCTGTAGCAAAACTTTCAGAAATTACCTGCTGATTACCATGTATTTAGGCTGGGTGTTTGGTGTGATAGGCAATGGGCTGTAAAATGCCCTTCATTGCCCTGCGGGGAGGAGGCAGACGACTGAAGAGCTGTAATGCTTTCATGCCAAGTGGTAGTACCAACTCCCATGTGAGGTATCATTGATACAAAAGTGTGTTACAAGACTATGTACAAAAACCTGAGTAGTGTCCTAGTAGAGAGCTAGCTTACAAATATCGACTTTTGTTGGTAAGCCATTTCCAAAAATTATTGCTCAAGTAATCCTGTTTCCTATTTTGTCTCCTCTGCTAGTTTAATTGAATGAACATTTTATATTCCTTTGTATTTGATTAGAAGAAAATAAATAGTATATGGTCATAATAAAAAAATTAAAAAAACCCCAATCTTACTGACTTTTAGCCACATATTGCAGTTAAATTACAAAGATAAAATAAGGTACTGATTAATATTAAGTCAATTTAATCTCACATTTATTTGCTTTTTCTGCATACTCAGTACTCAATTCTGACTATTTTCATGAGATTGCTCTGTATGGCTAAGAAAATAAAAGCAATGAACTGTTTCTTAATATTCTTTGTTGACTTCAGAATATAGAGTGAAAATATATCTTTTTTGGCTTGATTGGTGAGGGTTTTTTTTCAGAGCTGTTCTTCATGAATTATTCAGTATGTTTGAAATGTACTTAACGTATTTTAGTGCTTTCTGGTAATAATGGAAGACATTTATCTTACACTTCCCAATTTGACTTACAGATGATACTGTTTTTCTCAAAGGGAGCTCTTGTGACTTGCCAGAAGAGTAATAGAGTTTGCAGGCTATGGTATTTATCAGAATTCACCGATTATTAACACAGGGATTTATAAAACCAGACTTTCTCCAAGTGTGATATTTGTGTTTCGGCTTACAAATGAGGGTTTCACTCAACTAAGCTAGTTGAGAAATAGGACGCTGTATTATTATGGCTTTAGAAAAAAACAAGTGGAGATATTTTGCTGGTAGTACAGTGATGAGAAGGAATAAAATTGTGTAAAATTGCACCTGTCTGGTGGGTCTGCTTGCAGTGGAGTTCAGGTTAATAGGCTTGAAAAATTAAAAGTGGTGCAATTAAAGGATGATCTAAAGCAGCTGAAAAACTTGTTCTATTTTTTTTTAGCTGAACTGTGTGTTTATCATACTGCTTTCAAGAGTGGGGTGATGGGCTCTGAATGGAAGGGTGGTAGAGAGAGGACAGGATTTTTGGATTGTCCCAGGATATATACCTTCTAAGAACACTGCCAACAGAGGCATGATTAGGAAACTGCAGTGCAAATAAAATAGAAATTGCTGTGCAAAGGATTCTCATTTAGCCAGTGTGAATAAGAAAGTTTTTTTGCATTTTCTGCAATTTTTTAGAAGTCTTCTTATTGCGTCTTCTTCAGTTCATGGAAATGGAATCCAGTTCTTAATGGACAAAGATATTTGTTTTCTTTTGTCCCTCCAGTTCAGAGCCACTGGGTTGATGAGGCTGTAGAGAAAGGAACTGATGAACCACAAGTAGTTTGGAGACATCTTCTCTAGTACTATTTTGTCTTCATTTGTCAAATCACAGTTAGTAATGTGTATCTGTTTGTCTTGGACTTGAACCTAAAAATTGGTGGACCATTCTGCTTACCAGCAAAATTAAAGAAGTATCCAGGCAGAGAGGTTTTTTACATATGTTTAACATATGTTATTCTGCAGAAAACCAGATCTTTGTAATTACGTAAGCAGATTGAGGGAGAGGGAGAGAGAGAGAGTGAAAAAACTACTTCTTAAACTGTAAGGTGACAACTGAGTGGGAAGTGCAGTTGTTCTTAACCTGTAGGGCACCAGGAAGCCTCAGGTTGTGTGCATGCCTGTTCATCTGCACAGAAAGAGCCCTAAAAGTGTGGCAGAAACAAGGTTATGACTTTGAAAAGTCTCAGAATCAGTAATGAAACAATCTGTAGAATTTTTATCTTACTTCAAATTTAGCTTTTTTTCCTTTTTAAACTAATTTTGACAATTTATTTTCTTTATTATTCATCACTTATTAAAACCTTCCATACATATGAAGACCCTAACTGCATGGGAGCCTGGTTTGATAAGGAATATGTAGAATTTGGCGTGAGGAGTAGAAACAGCAAAGGCCTAGCAGTGATCGTGTTGCTGGACAGTTGGTGATACAGGCAGCTTTTTGATTTTGTGGTTGTGGGGTTGTTTGTTTGTTTGTTTTGTCTTTTGTAGGTTTTTTGGTTTTGGTTTTGGGTTTGTTTGTTTGTTTGTTTGTTTTAACCTAAGCAGGTAACTTAAGATGATGGGTTATTTGGGAGTGAAGGACCTTAGAGGGTGCCCTAATCCTACATCTTGGCTCAAAGTATCCCATGAAGGCGTATATTTACATAAAATCCCTAGATGGCCACTGGCATTTGGGGTAATCACCAGTGTCTCAGTAGAAAATACTCCATAGAGCTGAGAATCCAGCATTGCCTCTGTTAAACTGAATTCTTAGCAATACTTGAGAAACTACACTTAAATGGGATATGTCTTTAGGGAAGTAGGATGTATTTTTGAGAATGAGACTTTAAAGAAAAAAAATGTGTGGGAAATCATTTCTCTTGTCAAGGGCAGTATAAGGCTATAATAGATGAACTGATGGAATACAAGTGGATAGGGGTGATTACAGCTCAGAATTTCAGTACTATATGAAACTATGTATCAGATGAGCACCAGGTGCACCAATTAGATGTTGCTGTTCTTTGTCTCAGCAAGAACAGGGTAGAATTACTCTGTAATTACTCCTTCTTTCTCAGATAAGGTATTGAAGGCACATAGGACCCCTTTTCAGAACAGACTTCTCACTTTGTTCTTCCACAGTTCTTCCAATGTAGTTTGTAAAATTTGTTGTCATTTTATTCAGTATGCATAGATAGGCATGCAAGAACTGCTCAAATTTTTTTTAATGGTTATGTTTTGCTGTTCTAATTTCTTTGTCTCCTTCTCTTGCACAGAATGCTTTGTAGTTTAATTATTTTCTGACTTGGTATAATATAATTAATGGAAAGGACATCCCAGGCTAATAGACTTCATCAAGACAAATAAGTTTGTTTAGAAGGGTGAGGAATCTATTCACCTCTCCCTGGAGAACTGCTGCCCAGGTAGCTGCTACTACACAGGAGGAGGGGTTTGTGTGGGGTGACTTCTGGAATGCCTTTCAGGCTTTTTTTGTCTGCTTATGCTGGTGTACACTGAAAATGTCAATGTAAAACATTGACAGAAGTTTGCTCATTTAGTTTGCTGCTCAACTCTTCACAGCTGTATTGTACCATATATCAAACCTATGGGACAGCATCTTTAAAGAGCTCTTACAGGCCTCACATTTACCTGCTGTGAAAGTTTAGCTCTCTGAATGCCTTAGTGTTTCTTGATCAGCTTTCTTAGCAATTACATCAGGCTGCAGAACTAGAAATGTTTATTGGTGAAGAATGTTAAAGAAGTGTTAAACCCCATTACTTGACATTTTATCATGGTTTTCACTTTTCTTTTAGTAGGGATCTATTAACCATTAGCATCCCTCTTTATGTTTTCTGGTGCTGGAGTCCTTGTACCTGTATGGAATTATGTGAATATATAAAACATAGAATATTCCAGATTCCAGTAATGTTGCTAGTCTCCCATTGGGCATTGGGTGAAGTAGCTCATGAATTTGTATTATGAATAGTATTATATTTTTCAGAAAGTATAGAAGTAGTATTTTATACTTAGAAGTAATTAGTGCTACTAAGAATGATCAATTACAAGGAGACCTCTTTCACAGCTCATCTGTTTTTATGCTAAAGTAAGTGAAAGTAGCTATCTGCCACAGTGTCTCTTAAAGCCACTGGCTCTCGCCCCGAGCTAGCCCAGACACTGGGACAAGGCGCAGTCTAGGGTCAGTCTGCAGGCAGCGAGAGCAGGACTGACTCCTGTGGGCTCTAGGTCCCTGAAAGGGCTTAAGAGGAGATGTCTGTGCAGCAATGCAGAGGAAGGAAAGAAGGATCCAGCAATGGTGCAGCAGAGAAGGTTTATTAGCCTAACTCTGAGCCCAATTCTGGACGCAGATTCAGTTCTGACACAGGGTTTTAAGGGGAGTGAAAGGGGAGGAGAAAGGGGTGGGGTTGGCCGCCTCCAGCCAATGGATTACAGTCTCTGGGGAGAACAGGGGAGGGGAAAAGCACTTCAGACCAATCAAAGAGAACTGGGAGGGGAAAACTAAAGGCGGGAAGGAAGATTGACAATTAACTGTGCAGTCTAAAAATATCCCTTGTGAGGGAGAAGGAGAGGAACAAAGGAATATTAATTAGGGGGGGTGGGGGTACACAGAACTGAATTTTACAGATAACCGAACTCTACATAAAACAGCAAATTTAAAAACATACACCACCACATCTCCCCCTTTTCTTTTAATTAAGATGAAAAGAATCATGGTGGGTCAGGAAGATATTCGGACTCCAGATTACACTCGGCAAAATATGGTTGTTGGGTCGGCCATTGATCGTGGGGTAAACGGCAGGGGCCCTCTGGCTCTTCATAATCCTCCAGATCATCTTCGGAGCCTTCCAAATCGATCTCTTCAGGACCAGCCGACACCGCTGTGTGATTCACTTGCGGAGAGAAGGGAGAAGTGGCCGTAGAAACTAACTTAAAAAGCATCTTTTCAATTAGTCCGAAGGCCACTAGGACAATTAAAATAATAAACACAAATAACAAAACATTCCTCAGGATAGATCCTACCCACCCAGAGAGTCCCCAGCCATTGAAGATATTACTTAACCAGTCCGATGTCTCTCTTTTTATCTGCCCGACCATGTCTTGCATCTGCCGCAAGATCTGTTTTGTGTCCTCAGCCCGACTCGAAAGGTTGAAACAACACAGACCCTCAAACTCCTCACAGGTATGCCCATGGAGGAGCAGGAGGTAGTCTATGGCTGCCCGATTTTGGAGGGTGGCTTGCCTCGTTAGTTCCACATCTTGCAGAAGGTTATATAGGGCACCGGAAGTCATTCTTGACTGTTTAGCTACCCAGCATTCTAAGTGAGCCAATTCCCCCATATTCTTGGCAATGGAAACCCAGGGGGTAAATATAGTGACTGCGACTCCTTTTGATTTGCTCCAATGTATAATTTCTGAATCGCAGTTCGGATCCAATTTCTTCAAATATCTTTTTGAAATAGCCGATTTCTGTGCACCATTTTTCTTTTGTTTCCAATCCATTATTTGAGTTTTGTTGGGTGAAAACAGTCCCAGTTTCCCTAAGGTGCACAGACCTCCTGAAAAATGAGAGGGGATGCCTGCCCAAGCATGGGTTCCACAAATTAAGAAAACTCCTTTGGGCAATTTTTTGGGGTGATTATAAACTTGATAGCTATTCCTTCACACCATGATCTTGCGTGATACAGTGAATTGGACTGGACAACATGCTTCGTTCGGGGATTAAGAGCATTCGCCAAATTAGTGAAGTGGATGCAGAATGTGGCTCTGGCTGATCCAAGGAGTTCCAGCTCCTGGGGTTCATCTTTCAAATTCTCCATACTGAACAAAAAATTTCTCCAACTGATAAAGGGATTAACACAGGGGATTATATTACTTATGCGGCGTGCATAATAAAGTAATCTCTCGGGCAATTCACTTTTCTGAAAAGGGATCCCCACGAGGCAGGAAGAGATCGGGTCTGAGGCGCTGGCCTAGTTCAGGCAGATATGGTCCTGGCCTAAAGACCGCGCTAACGTGGTCCACACATTTGCTGCGGGTTGCGGCACGATCCAGGCCTGACTGGCAATTAGGAGGCTGGTGCCTACGATGACGAAGTAGATGGCCTGCATGTTCAATCGGGGTGGGTAGGACCTGTAAAACAAACTTAAAAACACAAATCATGAGGTTTCATAAAACCAGGCTGAGGGGGAGTCATTCTCCCATTCCCAGAGGGTATCAATTGGGGGTATTTTGGAATACTTTCTTCAGCGACGTAGCGCTGCCGAAGCCACCTGGGGGACTTTCCCTTCTCTCTCTCTTTTCTTTTGAACGTATGGTTTCACCCATTTGGCTGGGATCCACTTTAACCCTTCATCAGTGAGGACGCAGGCGTACCCACGCCCCCACGTCACTAGGGCAAAGGGACCCTCAACTTTGCCTGATTCAGGGGATCTTACCAGAACGGGTGGGTGGCATTCAACCTTCCAGTCGGTGTTGCATTGGAAATGCCTAACAATAGGTGGGTTAGGGTTCTCAAAGGAGCAATTTAGAAAATTGGTAATGTACAAGGCCCTGGCCAATCTGACGGAAGGTGTCTCGATTTTCAGCACTTGTTGTTGCTGCAGGACCCGTTTGATGTTTTGGTGGGTCCTCTCTACGATCGCCTGGCCCGTGGGGGAGTGGGGGATGCCTGTCTTGTTTTCCACTCCCCATTGCTGCAGGAAATCTGCAAGCTCCTTGGACTTATACACAGGGCCAGTGTCAGTTTTGATCCCCTTGGGGATGCCCATAAATGAGAAAGCCTGAACCAAATGCTGGATGACGTGATGGGCCTTCTCCCCTGCATGTGCAGAGGCATACACAGCACCGGAGAAAGTGTCCACTGATACATGGACGTATTTCAGCTTCCCAAAAGATGTCATGTGGGTGACGTCCATTTGCCAGAGCTCGCAACTCTCCAACCCCCTGGGGTTGACTCCGGCATGCAATGTCGGCACTGCGTGGGACTGACAGGATGGACACAAGCCGACAATCGCCTTAGCCTGCTGTCGTGTTAGATGAAAGCGTCGAGCAAGACTAGGAGCATTCTGGTGAAACAACTGATGGCTGAGCTTTGCCTGCTCAAAGACATCAGGCAAGGGGGCCATTACCACTGGGGCAGCAAGGGCATCAGCCCTTCTGTTTCCCTCGGCAATGAACCCAGGCAAATCAGTGTGCGACCTTGTATGCATCACATAAAATGGGTGCTCTCGGTGGGATACAAGCTTGACTAGCTTCGAGAGCTGCTCATACAGAGCTGTGTTAGACACCTGCTGCAGAACGGCCTGATCAACTCTAGATACCACCCCCGCAACATACGCGGAGTCGGTTACTAAATTGAAGGGTCCGGGGAACCTCTCGAACGCTCTGACAACAGCGGCCAACTCGGCAATTTGAGGAGAGCCCTCAACAATTTCAACATCTGCATCCCACTGCTGAGTTTTGGGATCCTCCCAAGTCATTACTGACTTGTGAGAAGCCCCGGACGTGTCAGTAAAAACGGTCAGAGCATCAAGGGTTCTCTTGCTCCGGACACTTTTTAATGCCAATTTAAAAGTCACTTCTGAATTAAACAATTTGTGGGCCGGCCGATGAATTGAAATTTGTCCCGTAAAGGAATCTAGAGCAAATTGCAATGCTTCATTTTCTTGAAGCAGGTGTTCTAACATAGGTTTGGTTATTTGGCCCGTTGATAGACTAATTGGTATGTGAAGGTACTCGAAGTCACAACCGGTCAGATCCCACATCCGTGTCCTTGCTTTGCAGATCAGCTCAGCCATGAGCTCCTGCGGCTGTGTCATCCTCTTGGGCCGGTGGTGGCTGAGAAAGACCCACTCTATAATAAGAAGAGGATCTCCTCTGCCTGTGCCCTTAGTGTCATGTGGTGCATCTGTGTCCCATTGAAAAATGATCCCATGAAGATGTGGCAGCTTATCCATTATGATGAACCTGAAGGGTAGCTTGGGATCACACCTGTGTGCTTGTCTCGACGACATTGCCTCTTGAACTTTCTCCAATGCTGCTTTTGCCTCTGCAGTAAGTACCCTGGGAGAACTAAGCTCCTCTCCCCATTTCAATAAATTGAAAAGGGGTGTCAGATCCTCGGTGGTCAGACCTAGCCAGGGCCTTACCCAGTTCAAAGCACCACAAAGTTGATGGGCATCGGCAAGGGTACGGACGGTAGTCCGAATGTCCAATTTTTGAGGAACAATGGTCCTCTTTCCGATTTCCAGGCCCAGGTACTTCCAAGGTGGCATCTTCTGAATCTTGTCTTCTTGCAGCTCGAACCCTGCAGCAACTAACGAACTCGTTACCAGGTCAAGCGTTCATGATAGTTCATCGTCTGTCGGCGCGCAAACGAGGGTGTCATCCATGTAATGATGGATGACAACCCCCTCCGCGGCTGCGTGCACAGGGTGCAGCAAGGAAGAGACAAAATGCTGACACATCACTGGAGAGTTTTTCATTCCCTGGGGGAGCACTCTCCAGTGATATCTCTTCCTTGGGGCCGCTCGGTTGATGGAGGGAACCGAGAAGGCAAAACATGGTGCGTCATCCAGGTGTAGTGGAATTTGGAAAAAACAGTCTTTTATGTCAATAACAGCCAGATTCCAATTTTGGGGCAGCATAGTGGGGGACGGCATTCCTGGTTGTAAGGACCCCATGTCTTCTATAACGTTATTAATTTGTCTGAGGTCGTGGAGGAGGCACCATCGTTTCTTGTCACTCTTACGAATGACAAAAACTGGAGAGTTCCACGGAGAATTGGTCTCTTCTATATGTCCTTTTTTGTAACTGCTCCTCCACGAGCTCCTCAAGCGCCTTCAATTTCTCTTTTGACAGCAGCCACTGTTCGACCCAGACTGGTTCATCCGTTTTCCAATTCAGTTTCAGGGCCGGGCGCTTCTCAGTGACCGCTATGGAAAAATCCTGAGGGGGGTCTGGAATGCAAATTGTGACTCCCCACTGAGACATGAGGTCTCTTCCAAACAGGGGCTGCTGATAATCCAAAACAAAAGGACGGGTGAAAGCCAATTGTCCTTTTGGTCCCTGAAATTTTACCATGCCTTTTGATTGTTTTGCTGATTGAAACCCACCTACACCGTGGATGCTTGCAGGCATGTCCTCCAGGGCCCAATGTGATGGCCAATCCTTAGTAGGGACGATCGTCACATATGCCCCTGTGTCAAAAAGCAGCGGTTTATTGACTGACTCATCCCCTAATGTCATCTTACACATTATTATAGGTTTCTGGGTGGTGTTGCGGTGCACAGTACTCACAGAGAAAGTGTAATGATCTGGGTCCCTGTAGGGAAGAGCCTGTGCAACAATTTGTCCTTTAGGGACAAATGTTGGGGGATGAGTAGTGCGCAGCCAGATCATGAGGGCCCTGGGGTTGTTATAAAGTGTCCCAGGGAGAACTTCAATCTCCTGCGGAGTATGTTTACAGTCCGACGACGATGAACTTACCCTCTTTCGCCAGTGGCCAGTCCTTCAGCTCCTTTGGGTTGAGGGTGACCGGATGCCAAGCTCGATCCCGCAGGTGTAAGCTCCTGGTAAGATGTAACCTGAAAGGCTCATAGAGAGAGGTAGTAGTCAAGACAGGTTCAGTTGAGTCCCAGGCAGGGTTTAAAAGTGTCCAGTCCGGTATTTTGGTCTCGTTCCATCAACCCCCAAAAGCATCTCCCCCTTTTGGTCCACCCTGTTGGGGGCCATCACGCCGGGTGGACCCGCGCTCCCCCTTTAGTTTTTTTGTTCGCTGCGGGAAGGCTGTGGCGTTCCAGGTGGTGTAGTGTGATTCTTTCTTCCTTTTGGCTTCTTTGGGCACTCATGCGCGAAGTGTCCTTCTTCTTTACAGAAGAAGCAACATCCACGATGAGCAGGATGGTTTTGAGATTGAGAGTGCTGATTTGGATGTTCTGCCACACACACGGTCCTTGCTGGGATTGTAGGTTGAACAGGAGCAGGTGGATTTTGACGAGCGAGGAATGGGACCTGCATCTGGCAAACCTGTAACATTGCCTGAAGAGTGCGTGGAGGGTCTAGGGGAAGACTCAGAATGGCTTGCTTGCAAAGGTTATTAGCGTTAACAAAAACAAGGTTGTCTGTGATCTTTCCTTGCACACTCTCGTCTGGAACTTGCACTTCAAGCGCCCTAGAAAGTTTTTCAACAAAGTCTACAAAGGGCTCAGATGGTCCCTGTTTTATCGTAGTAAAGTGTGGTAAAGGTGTGTGTGGCTGCAATGTAAGAAAGGCCTTGCATGCGATATCCTTGATTATAGGAAGAACCGAGGGAGGAATCAAAAGAATTTGTGAGTCAGGGGAACTAAAAGAGCCTTCTCCACTGAGTAGTTCAACAGAGAGGGGGTTCCCCTGCTCATCAATCGCCGGGAACAGTAATGTCGGAATGGCCTCCCGCAGTGTCTACTCCCTCATTCCCCTCACTGCTATCTTCCGGTTCTGAAGCATGGGAACTGGAAGAGAGAGCGTGGGAATTTTGCTGCCAAGATGGCCTCCTTCCGGGGCGGGGAGATGCAGCTGGCTCCGCCCTAGGGGTGGATTGATGGGCGGGGTGAGAATGGGGTGGAGCCCTGTGGAAATGGGAAGGGTAGTAGGAGGAGTTGAGGTGGGATGAGTGTGAGGGGCTTTCTGGGAGGTGGGAGGAGTGGTAGGAGGAGTTGTGGGAGGAGTAGGGGCGGGACGAGAGGGTGAGAATTTTCGGAGTAGGGGAGGGGTTGTGGGAGGAGTTGGGGAAAGGAAGGGGTTGGGTGGATAGTGAGGGGTGGGGAGAAGGAAGGGGTTGGGATGAAGGGGTGGGGGGGTAGGAGAAAAAGGATTCTGGGGAGAAGAAGGTGTCGACCATGAAAATCGACTGCCGCCATTTTGTGGATCACAGGCGCCATTTTATGGAGCCTGTGACTCACTTAAATCAAACTTAACTTTGGGTTTAACTGCAGGGGAAGATGGGGAATGGTAAGATCCTCGAGCTACCTGGCCAGGGCGCCTCAAGGAATTCCCAGCAGTCCGGCCAAGACTGCTGAGGCTGGGGGATCGGGAATTTTGTAGAAAGCCTGGGCTGGCAGCCCTCTGGGTTGCTGCTTTCTTCAAAATTCCCTTTGTAGGGACAGAGGGGCTGGTACTAGGGTGTGGGGAAACAGGTGGATCGCCTGTCGTGTGGATCTTCTTGCACCTTTTGCTTCCTTGTGAGAGATTTTAACTGCGAGATTAGAAACATAAATTTTTGTGCCTCTTTTTCTTTTGAATTACCCAAATGAATCAATTTTTTCTCTGTAGCCTCCCAGAACCAGGAGCTGCGGACTTTTATTTCTGAGGTATTTGGAAGGTGCAAGAAAAGCCACCTAGTCAATCTCTTTAAACAGCTCTTAGAAAACTGAACTCTCTCAACTTCCAACATCGAAACACAAACATAATAAACTCCTTTCTGTGTGGAGCTCAGAGATGCACCCATTCTCCTAAGATGGTAAAATCCGCACACTCCAAAGACCAAAGTGAACTAAAAATCACAAAGGAAAATTAAACTGCCACGCACTTAAAACCGGCAAACAAAAACACACTCACTACCAACCACACAACCACCAGGGCGTGACACTGACTCCGGACTTAAAACCCACCTCCGGTCACACAACACAAAACCGACAGCAAATAAAAGAACTCCAGGGATTCTACAACCGGGAAAATGAGCCCCAAAACCCACCTCCTGGGGCTGCGCGACCACAGACCGGGGGCTTCGTCCACACGGACCTGCACCAAAAACCCACCTCACGGTTAAAGGGGGTTTCTACTTACCAACCCTGGTGTGGGTGCAAAAGGCCGGTCTTTGGGGATTCCTCTGCCAGGGTAAGACGCCCTGTAGAGTGTGGTACAGAGCGCTACCTTCCCCTCCTTGGGGAGCACCCCCTCCGGAGAGGCAGCTCACACCCGAGGCGGCGCGACGTCCAGGAGTTTCTCTTCACGAGGTCGGCGCCTATTCCGGACCTCGCTAACTCCGTCCGTGGGGTCTTTTTCAAAGACAAAAGCCCCTTTCAGGGGCCCACGTTGGGCACCAGACGCTTGCCGCAATGTCTCTTAAAGCCACTGGCTCTCGCCCCGAGCTAGCCCAGACACTGGGACAAGGCGCAGTCTAGGGTCAGTCTGCAGGCAGCGAGAGCAGGACTGACTCCTGTGGGCTCTAGGTCCCTGAAAGGGCTTAAGAGGAGATGTCTGTGCAGCAATGCAGAGGAAGGAAAGAAGGATCCAGCAATGGTGCAGCAGAGAAGGTTTATTAGCCTAACTCTGAGCCCAATTCTGGACGCAGATTCAGTTCTGACACAGGGTTTTAAGGGGAGTGAAAGGGGAGGAGAAAGGGGTGGGGTTGGCCGCCTCCAGCCAATGGATTACAGTCTCTGGGAAGAACAGGGGAGGGGAAAAGCACTTCAGACCAATCAAAGAGAACTGGGAGTGGAAAACCAAAGGCGGGAAGGAAGATTGACAATTAACTGTGCAGTCTAAAAATATCCCTTGTGAGGGAGAAGGAGAGGAACAAAGGAATATTAATTAGGGGGGGTGGGGGTACACAGAACTGAATTTTACAGATAACCGAACTCTACATAAAACAGCAAATTTAAAAACATACACCACCACAGCTATCCTTCCTTTATCTGTGAAATATCTGCTTTGGTTTTTCATATGTAACTATTGTGAGAGGTTTGTGTGGACAGGCGTATGCAAGTCTTTGGTTCTTTGCTGTTAAAAGCAGAAAAAAGTGTTTATTAATCCCAGCTCTCAGCCATACATCAACATGTACGTTGGACTCGATTCCCTATTGTGTCTGCCTTGACTGTAAATGCACAAATGTGTTGATGGCATCTCATTCATGACTTAGGATTACAACCAAGTAATCTCTAATTCCACTGAAGTAATGATTCAGCCTTTTTCTCATTCACTTGTGCCAGTCCCAGAGTGGCTGTTTTCTGTTTCTTACACAAGGTTGGGAACGTGCTTTAAATCATGCCAGGAAAGCTCTCATATGTAGGCTTCATTTCTGGCACCTGTCTTTGTTTGCATTAATACCCACATATGTTGTTTAGCAGAGGCAAAAAGTCTTTAAAAAATATAACCAAGTAAGCAAAACAAATTCAAAGTGAGATCTTGTCTACCATAATCACAATTAGGTCATTTTATCATGTTAAAAAAAAAAAAAAAAAAAAAAAAAAAAAAAAAAAGTAAGTGACTTAGGCTTTTTTTCTGCAAGACTTCAATGTGAAATAAGAGGAAAGAAAGCTCTACTTTCTGCTCATGGTGATTTATTTGTCAGTAAGGGCTAGGTCTTTAGTGGGCATGTGTAAGTGTAGCTACATGATGTGCTGATGGGCCGTGCTGATTTACATCAAGTGCTGTCATTGTACGCCTAGAGGGGAAAGTTGTAAATATCCATTTTGTAAGAGAATGATGGAATGGTTCATTTCCTGAACATGCTTTTGGTGGACAGGTATATTAATGTAGTACCTCACATGTAAAGATTGCTGGCAACTTACTTTGCCATTGATTAGATCAGGTTGTGCGTTTTGATTTAAAGATGATTTGTGCACTGCATTGGAAATAGAAAACTGCAAGAAAGGCCAGTGTTAATGATGTTGACTGCCTCCCTTCATGATTTATGGTATGACCTCCTTAATTTAATAACCAAAAAGAACAAGGTGTTATTTTTAACATCAGGATGGAAATGAAGAAAGGAAAGAGTTGACAGTACCATATGCTGTCCCACACACACACCCACACACCCTTATCTGTATAGAAAATTGAAAGTTAATCTTTCTAAAATAAAATAGCAAGTTTTTTGTAGACTTCATGTGATAAAAACAAGAGAATAAGTTTTGAAGGTCTAGTAATTCTTTTTGTTTTTTGAGACTTTCCTGGTTTATCATAGCTGAAGGACACAATCACAGCTGTAAGAGTGCAATCTCAAAAACAACCAGAATGGTTCCCTATTAGGGAAGATTTGAAAAAAAATGTGCACTAGAATGCTATAGAAAATCTCTGTTCACAAGGTCGGCTGTTGGAGGTGATTGTTACAGTTCTTTTCACTTCAACTGCTGTGAATCTTGTAATATTTTTTCCCCCAAGAGGAATCACAAATGCATTAAAACATGTCTAGGCTTTAATAAGGCATAGGTAGGAAGTGGCTTTGAGAGGGGTTTAGGCACTAGCATCAGCTTAAAGGAGTACTTCAGTTGTTCTAGGGAAAAATAAAGGGTTTTACCAAATCAGAATTATGTAAGCCTTGACAAAGGAGTTACCAAAAAGCTACATATGATACAAATTCTGTTTTTGTGAAAAGAAGTTGGACGCTGCTGCTACTGCAGACTCTCTTGGTGATGAAATAGTAGAATTATATATATTTAAGTCTACCACACTTAGGGGAGATTTACCAAGAATAGAAGAAAGAGTGTTTATGTTCTTTGGTATCTCTCAGCTTCCTTGGTCATCCAAAGGGAACTTATTCTGGCAGAACTATATCATTCTCTTCATTGCTTTGGTAAACCACAATTTTACTGTCAAAAAAAAAAGAAAAAAGAAAAACGTTTTGTTTTCAGGCAGAGGCAGTTTCGTAGTTTAATTGACAGGACATTTTTTGTACATAAATAGAGTATAGTGTGATGAGTACCTAGTGAGATATAAAGGTATTGCAGGGGTTTAAAACAGTACATTAGGCTTTAGAGGATGGGGTTCCAAATGGTCATCTGAAAACCCCCTACAGTCTATTTAACACAGGATTTTTTATTTGTTCCTGAGGTATAGCTGAACATACAGAGCCATGCAGGCCATTTTTAAAAAATACTGTTTAAAATAAAGACGCAGTCCATTTAAACCACTGTGGGGGCCTCTCTTCATCAGGAGTGAAAATTCAGCAGTTTAAAGCTTTCCAAGTGCAGTTCCACCAAGGATTAATAATTTTTGCAAGTCACTTTTGAAAGTGAAAAGTTCCTTCCTGTTGTCAAGATACTGGAATTCTAAAAAATTTACTGCAACTCTTTATGTTATACAAAATTTTTTTCAAAAATAATATCAGTTTTGTTGTTAGTTTTAGGATTTTGGAAGAGCTTGTTTTCATTTCAAATAGAGACAGTCACTATTGGTGCTTTTCTGGGCCTCCTTTAAAAAGCCATCCATTACAAACCAGGTTTTCTTCTTTTTTTTTTTTTTTGGAGGGGAGGGTGAGGGTTTGTTTATTTGATTTGAGGGGTTTTGTTTGTTTGTAATGGAGTTTTGTAACACTTCTGGGTGTATGCACACATGTGTACGAGTAAGCATTAAAAATGTTATTTGGTATTTGAAAAAAGCACCATGAAATGAAGTTAGTATTTTGAAGGCTCCTTCTTTCTCTAAGAAGTGACTGATCATCACATAATATCATTTTGGTGATTGTGAATCCTTTAAATATGCACAGATTCTAAGTGGACAAATCATTATTTCTCCCTTTCAGTGCCTAAACAATTTATAAAAATCCTGCTATTCCCATTCTTGTAGCATTCATGCGAGTGTGGTATTTTCAGTGTAGATCTAAAGAGAGAATGAGATTTTGAATGCAGAGTGATAGCATACAAATTTGCAGTTTATGAATGAAGCAGGACAGAATTAATTATCTCTGATTATCTTTGAATGTTTCATCATTTCAAAACTTCTGCAATTCTACAATTTCAGACAAACGAATACCAGTCACTTCTCAAAGTTGATGTCAGTTTCTGTTATTTAGGATTAGATCAGATTTGTCCCATGTGGTTGTAGATACAAAGAAACTAAATTTGCTGGGGAACAGGTCTATGCTTCATTTTTAGATGGTTATTTGGCTTTGCTCGCATTTAAACTCGATTTCTTGTGGATATCTCTGTTTTCTCTCACTGGGTGTTGTGTCTCACTGTACATTTCCCCTAAATATATTGATTAAAACATCTTTGGTATCCCTGTTATGTTTATTTCTCCAAAACGTTCAAGACCAACATCTGATTTCCGTAATCCCATCAAGTGGTGCTCCCTTTCATAACTGATAATGTGTGTGGGGTATGTTGCAATACAGAATTAATTTTTAAATCTCTGCATACATATTTTAAACAAAAAATAATGGAAAACCTCCCAAACATTAAAACCACAACCTTGAATATACATTTATTCTACTTGGATAACTCGGAGTGAATCTCCAAGCATCTAAAGAAGTTTTCTGACAGTGTGGCTCTTAGTGTGTTATTCATTCACAGATTTGGAATGAGAGGTCACACCCTAGAAAGACTATGCTATATCCTTGACCACTCTCTCAAGCCTTAAAAACCTTAGATTATGGAGGAAGTGAAATCCCTTTTGTGTTAGTGAGCACGACAACCATGTCCTAAATGCTGTGCATGACTCTTCTAAGTCCTTATTGATAATTAGAGGAATTACTCTGTGTTTTGGGAGATGCCTCCAAACAAAACCATTTCTCATATGGATTAATAATACAAATATAATTCTGCTTATCTTATTTTTGAATTGCAATTATGAGAAGTCTTATTAGCCTTTCAGAAAATTCAACAGAATCTTTAAAAAGTCCTTGGGGCAAATCTTTCATGTCCCAAGGTTTTGCAGTTGTTCTTGTCCGAATACTTGTGTAGTTACAAGTTGTTTATTTTATAAAAAGTTGAGGGAAAATGAAAGCTTTTTCCCTTTATCTGAAGTGAATTCCAGAATGTTATAGGATTATTTCTTCATGTTATGCAGGATTATTAATTGCCTGTTTGTTCTTAGGCTGTAAGTGTGGTTATGATGGCATTATCACTATACAGTGCTTTTCTCAGTCCTGTTTTTTGAAGCTGTTATTTTGTAGTACTTCACTGAAACAACTTTGAATGAAACTATAAATGGCCATATATTATATTGAAAGATTGAAAAAGGTACCTGTGTGATGTGTATTACCTGACATTAACTGCTATCGCAAGCAGGAAGTCTGATTTTTCAATTGATATTAAATTGGAAACTGTGTATGTCAAATGATATTAAATAGGTACGGGGGTCCTGAATTACTACAAAAAAATGTGTTGACCGGTAGAAAATTCTTCCCATTAAATTGAGATTTTCCATTAAGCCATCTGTTAGAAAACAGAGCAGGCTCTCCTCACTGTTTCAGTATTAGTTTAATATGTGAAGCATAAGATGGTTGCTTTGAGGTTACAAACGTGTTTACTTCTCTTTATTTGAGTGGGAAGCAGCTCTTTTGAAAGCTTTGAATGGACTATTTCATTAAGAGTGAGCATTACCAGGATGTACCTATGCTTTGGTCAAACTCCCTGAGCTGAAAGGCCATGATTATAGAGTTAAGAATAGCAAGGGCAGTAGAGTTTAATCTAAATCTTCATGCATTGTGCTGATGTACTCAGCTGGTGCAGTCAATTTAAGTCCAATCAGTCGTGTTTTTCAATATAGAGGTGGTTGTTGCTTTGAAAATTTGTTGTGCTCCTACAGTTTCCTCCTTAAAATCATTAAGTGCAAATTTATGTAATGCAAGTGCTGGTTTGGATCTATTTACTGCTGCTCAAAAGCTCTTATGCCAGCTGAGATTGCTCTGTGAGTGATGCAGTGTTCATAGCAGAGTTTATTTGTTGCACTGTGAGAGTGCAGAAGTCTCTAAAGGGTAGGTTTAAAAGATGGACCTACAGAACAGCCTCTGTTTAGAGGAACCAGTTGGCTCTGTCAGGGTATTCTCTGTAGTTTTCAATTACTGTGTTTCAATTACATGATGATGGAAGCTTAAGAAATTGCCAGGTGCTATCATTAGCAGGATCAAACTGATTTTTTCTAGGGAAGTATTTCAACATTGCCTTTTTGTCCTATGAGGATACCAAAGTTTATGCCATGTAGGACAGTGTATAAGATCATGAATGAGAGAAAAGTGTATTTTGCCACTGAGATGTTAGTAGAGAAACACACTGTAGTTATTTAAGTGCATTTTCTGGTTACATAATTTTCTCACATCTCTGTAACTCTGTTTCCATTTTGTAATGTGCAGGGAAAAAATTTTAATGTTCAAGGATGCAGTGTCATGAACCCAGGAAAACGCCTGCTTTGTAACTCCCAAAAGGGAACATTTTGCTACAGTAGCTTAGTTCTCCTCTGAAGTGGAAGCGCCTACTTCCAAATGCATATTCATTATATATTGAAAGTAAAACTTCATTTTCATTAGGCTACGTATGAGGTACTGTCTTCCAGATGAACAGCCTAACACTGGCATCTTTAAAATTACTATTTTAACCATAGTAAACCAAAGTGATATTTAATGACTTCAATTATCCAGCTTTATTAAAACACTGAAGATATTATTTGATTCAGTTTTCAAAAGCATTAGTGGTGATGTTATTATGTAAAGGTATATCCAAACTCTTAAGACACTGATAGAGTCAAATGTATCCAGAAGCTCTTCTTCATAATAAACTGGAGATGAGCCTAAAGCTGAAAAGGTAGGCAGGGTATGAGCAATTCTGTACCATCCTCTGGGTTTCTTACTGCTGCAGCAAAGCATTTGAGCATTATGGGTGATTTAAATGCTTGGGGATTTTTTAAAGTGACTTGAATTATTCATGATCTTAAAATTAGGCATGTGTTTAACTGCTTGGCCAAAAGTGAGGCTTTAATTTTTCTAAAATTTCATTGTAGGCTATATTGCCTGTTCCATTGTAAAGCTTGTGGATTTCTCTGTAAGGTCATAAAAATATAAGAGCATAAGAACTTTCATATATTTCTAAAATTACGAGAAACATCGTCCCTTGGTTCAGCTGAACTATTTGTCTCATACTAAGTCTTATCTTGAGTAGCAGTCCATAGCAGATGTCTTGGGAAAGATACTATACTACTGTTTTGCTACCAAAGCTTCACATTTTAACATAATTTTCTGTATTTGAGCAGTCGAGTTAAGTTTTATCTTTATGTCTTATAAACACTGATTTTTTTTTTCCTTCTCCAATTCCACTAAATAAATTTCTAAAACAATCTACATTTTCTGTACCCACAATATGTTCCATCAATGAGGGGCATTATTTAACAATATAAAGTAGCAGAATATCTCCAAGTTGGAAGATAAAAAAAAGGAAAAAATAGATTTTTACTAACTAATTTGTTTTTCAATATTTTGAGCATAATAGAATTAAATATGAACAAAATGCATTTACTTAAATATTTCTGAGGTGTTAATATTTTATAAGCTGTATAAAAATTTAATTAGTTACTGCATTTTTGATCCTTTTATCTAATATACTAGATGAGAATATTTATTTATTTAGATATATATGCAAATGTTTTTAATATTACTCTATTCCTACCCAAAATCCATCAATATTCAACATGACTAATTTGTGTCACTTTCCATTTCCTTGCTTCCCTTAATGCAGAATTAAGAAGCTGACTCTGGCTCCATGGGTAATGATATGTACTAATAAGTCTCATAAGTATTCATATAATAAATAAATTTTAAGTCTTCCTCCAGATCTGTGGATAAGAATAAAATCTGTACATCAGTATCAGCAATTCACTGTGATACAGATCTCACAGGCTGATGAGACTGTGCAGTTAAACTGGGCTTGGAAATGTCAGTGATCCTTTAGCATGGCACTGTTGGGTGTGTAAACCCAGTACTGCTCATAAGGAATTCGTGAGTTCTGTTGCTCTGCCCCCGCAGAAGTTGTGTTGGTCTCTTGTGCAGTCCCTGGCAGAGCAGGGAGTTCATTCCTGCTCCTTTCTGAGGCCTTCTTGTTCTCCCTGAACTATGGAAAGAGCAAGTGTGGGAAGCTTTGCACCTTTTTCCTCACGAACAATAGGTGCCTTCACCTGGCGCCTTCACCTTCACCTTCAAGGTGCTCTTGCCCTGTGTTTGCTGAGCCAGAGGTGCAGTGGCTTGAGAGTGAATGACTTGAAGCCTAGAAGGGCTGTTCAGCCATGGAAGTTAAACTTAACACAGAGAGAACACTTTTCTTCAAAAAACATTTCCATACCCATAAAATTGTAATCTTCCTTATAATTATAAAACAGCTTCTTAATCTCTTCAATGCAAAGAAAAGTCTAATGACAACCAAACTTTTATTTTGGAAGGCAGAAAGTGCATTTCCATCATTCCATTAAACTCTCTATTGAATGTACAAAGTGTTTAAGTACTTTGCCTCTTGGTAGTGTCCTTAAACTTTAGGATAAAAGGGGATTTCCCTCACAGGAATTTACTCCATGGCATATAGTTCTAAAGCTGTGAATCTATGTTCATGTCTTTTTAAAATGCTTGTTGACCAGTTTTAGGTGAGAGCTGTTAGAAATTTCTAGTTTTCTTGAGATTGTCTGGGAAAAGTTTAAATGTGTAAAATATACTTTGAAAACAATGCTGGTATGTTTTAGAAATAGATTGCATGGGTTTTGATATGTCACTTCTGTCCTGAGTGTAGTATAGTCCATGGTGAGATAGTTAAATACTTTTTCATACATGTTTAAACTGAAATCTTTGGCTATATAATTCTTGGTGTGATCAGAACTTACATTTTCATAACCTGTCCCCGTTGTTTCATGTAAAGCCTATATATTCTGATTAGTTGAAAAAAACAAGGATTATTACCCTCCTTCCCCTGCTCCTTTGCCTCCAAAAGGGCTCAGGTCTTAGATATTGATATTTACCAATTATCTTTGCAAAATATAACATCTTTTTTCCTCACTGATTTGTCAAAATAATAAAACTTCTAAGGAAGTTATACACTTTAAGTTAAGTTTTAAGAATTAGAGAAAGGATTGTTTTCTTCTCAAATTTCTATCTATCAGAAAATAATGTGCAGGAAACCTGCAGTCAGCAAAGCTGCTGCAGAATACAGAATACAGAACATTACTATTGTTCGATAAGTAATACTTCAGCAAAATATTACAGTAAGAGTTGCAGAATATGAACTTTTTCTTGAAAACGTCCTTGCCTGCTTTTTTTCCTCTTCCACAAGACAAGATAGCAACAGCATTGTTTTTCATATTAAGATTCTTGAAGGAGTATTTCTTCCATTGTGTTGTCCAGTCTTTTATACATGCATCTGTCAATGTTGGCAGGTCTAAATTTTTTCTGACAGCAAATACCATTTGGTGCACTATAATGTTGCTACAAAATGCAAATTCAGGTGATATTCATCCAAGTTCACTATTTGTAAGTAACACTACAAAGTTACACACTGCATGTATAGTTTTGATTACAGTAGTGAGATAGTTTTACATTTTTAGACTCTTAGCAAGTTACACGAATTTTGGTCACTAGTATATGTTAGGAGAAGATTAAATGAACTCCAGAATGAAATTCAAGTGGGATTTTGGCATGTATTTCTTGTTAAACACAAACTTCTAACCTGGAATAATAAAGAAGTAATATTTGTATTTTGTAAATTTTGTATTTTGTATATTTGTATTTGAGTTGTATCAATACAACTCAATTGTATTGATAAAAAAGAGCAAACATCTGAGCAAAGCACCAGTGAGTTTCCCTCCCTGCAAGGATTCCAAAAGAATTTTAAATATGCCAATGACTCCAGATTATTACTAGGAAAAGAAATCAGATTTTTTTTTTCAGTACTTTTTCCTGGTGTTTACAAGGCCACTATGGAAAGTGCTACTGAGGTTGAAATACACTATTAGTCATTCATTATTAAAATTTTATTGTTGTTTCTTAACTGTAATGACAAAATGCTTCAACTCAGGAATTTTTTACCTTGAAAGTTAAGGATTAAATTTTTGCACTTTGGGTTTTTAAAGGTTTTTGGGGGGTAGGCTGTTGTGTTATTTCCTTTTCTGGTTGGTTGGGGTTTTTTGGTGGGGTTTTTTTGTGGGTTTTTTGTGGGTTTTTTTGTGTGTTGGTTGGTTGGTTGGTTGGTTGGTTGGTTTTTCTTCCAAATACACAAGATCTTGATCTAGTGTATTCTTGTTACAAAATTTAAAGCCTACTTTTACAGGCACGTGATCTAGTTTACAATTGCCAGATTAGCATAACACTCTGACTTCAGTATTGGCAGGCAAACAAAGGAGGAATTGACTGTCAGGTATTTTGTGTTTAAATATAGTCATTACGGACCTTTATTTTGCAGTTTGGGTTTATTTTGTTCCTATCTGAGTTGTAGCTATTGTTTGTTTGAATGACAACCTCTAATAATTTGAAAATGCTGTCTATATTAGTTACGACTTCCAACATCTTGTATACTGAAGTACTTTTTTTTTAATGGTTTTTAGTTGTAACTGGGAGATTATAGCATTGTTTGAAATTGTACAGATGGTGTAGGGTTTGTCTAAACTTTATTGAGTGTTTTAATGGTAGTTGTGTTATCATTACGTTAATAAGAATCAAGCCAGGAATTTTCACTTTAAAAATCCTTTAAATAATTGTTGCAATCATTATAAACCATCCTAAGCCTAGCTTGGCTTTCTTCATTTTGAGATTTTGGAGTTTTTTTCTGAATCTGGAGGAAAGATTTTGAAATAATACTGTATTTCAAATTTATTTTTGTTTCAGGTATCCCAGTTTTTCAAGTGTTAGTACAGCAGACTGCTGATGCCAGAGGGGTATCAAAGAGAGTATAATGAAAGTAACAGATTGCTCCCTTCCCTAGATGGTAATAATTCTGTCATGAGGATGTTGGTATTCTAATCAGTTTTCAAGTAGCTTTTCTCAATTGCATGATCCTTTGGTGAAACTGCAATCATGCATGATTGTAATATGACAGAGAGGCAGAGTGGTAATTAAAAGGAATTTAGAGAAATTAAAATGGACATCTATTTTATTTAAATGTATTTAAAATTACTGTGGGTATCTGAGTGTTAAAGGTGAAGAGTTTCTCATTGTTCTTGCAGTAGTAAGAATAGCAGGTATTTTTTCATCTTTTTAGCTGAGACGAGTTTGAATAGATTTCACTGAACTAGTAGTAGTTTTCCTGTGTCCAGAAAGGGAAGCTGCACTAACCCAAATAGAATGAATCCACATAATGCTTAATTTAATTTTTTTTTTTTGTAGCTTCTTGCCTTCATATAGACTCTGTGCTAGTTAAAAAATAGCCAGAGGCTCCAGTGATAATACTCTGTAGTGGAGCTACATCCATTACGGACCATCCTTACACTTGAACCTCCTTGCCCATGACACAGCTTGTTTCCAGAAGGCTGCAATAAGCATGAAGATGGGTTTTTGCTTTATTTTGCTGGCGTTTTTGGTGTGCTTTGGCTCTGCAGAAGATTGCTGATGTGAAAGAGCTATCAAGAATACCTCAGAATCAGTGACAGTCATGCTTCCAATCCACATTAGAAGGTACTTTGTCAGAAAGTTTTCAGTTTCTTTAGTTGCAGCATGTGTGTCTGGAGCCTCTGTTCCATATTTATAAGCCATGACGTGTGTAGGTTAAACTTTTTAAGTGAACAGCTAACAACTCATAGAACAAAGTAGTTAACTGGTTACTATGCATGATGGTTTTGCCATATATCAATATTATTGCTGAATCAGTTCCTTTCTAGATAGTTAAGCTGAAGTTTCAACTTTCATTGCATTGATTTTCACACTTTTTGCATGTGATAAATATACATGTCATAGTTTTTATCTCCTTTATTTATCTCACAAGACATTCCAAAAGGTATTGTTATTTAATCATTTGAAAAGTGTTGTTCCTTCCTGTTTTTATACATTGCCATTGTCAAGAAAAATACAAAGGCTTAACCGCCTTTGGAGGGAATTTTCTTTCACAAGTGCGTCGTAGTTAGAAAATGCTTGGGTTTGAGTTTTTTAATTGTTTTTGTTCTAGTTATTCAGCTCTATGTAGCGTATTTGTGTGGACAAAATATCTGCTAAAAAATGGTGCATTATGACAGAATAGTTAATGACTTTTTCTAATTCTCTCTCACAAATGGAGAAACTCCATTACACATAATAAAGGATAAAATATAACCATAGTGGAACAACACATTAGACAGAAGGCTTTGAAACTGTGTTTTCAGCAAAGGCTAAAACTGTTTGTTCATTTATTCTCTATAATATGCAACTTTGACTGAAAGCCTGTGCTGTTTACAGACCCAAAGCTTAAATGACAATGTGCTCTGTGTAAAATGTGGTGAAGATTGTAACCATTTTGAAGTGCATTTAGCTTAGTAAAATGACATATCAGTTATTCCCTAAGGTCTTGTGTAGTTGTAGATCATAAACTTTTAGCCTAAATTAAACATCACAGCTGGTTGCCTTAATTTGATGCATTATAACACAAATGTTTCAACAGCTTGACTAAAATGAACCATACTGCAAATTCAAAAGAAGAGCGAAGGTCAATGCACATGATGCTTAGTGATTTGCAAATTTCCTTTATTTGGATATATTAAATGTATTTTGTGGAATTTCGCATAGAGGAGTGGGATTTGGCAGGGTAGAACTGATAGCAAAGTATGTTCAATCAGTTTTGCTTAAAAATAGTGCAGTACAATATGGAAGTCAAAACAGTAGTGTCACATTTTCAGAAGTTAGTTAAAACTAGAATATCTTCTGAATAGTTAAAACTCTTGGATCCTTTTGCACATGTTTACATAGAAATGTGTTTCATAATCCTGATTTCTAATCTGTGTATACCTTTAAACGCCATTGCTTTTTAAGAACACAGTATGGCTGCTACCTTGTTCACATTTAGGGGAATGCTTAGTTGAACAAGAGGCATCTAGAGATACCTAATCTGTGGCTGTGTTTCTGGTTGTCTAAGAACATGCACCATTCCATGTTCAAAATGTCTGGAATGCAAAGCAGGTGCCATTGCTACCTATCTCTTCAGTGAGAGTGTAGTGTTGAGAATTCATATCTATTGGATTCAGCTGCCACAAAGGAAATGAAGGTAACCTGGGCACATTGGCAAATATAGTGTGTTTAATACTGAATGCTGTAATTCTCTGTAGATTTTCTTTTCAATATACACCAAAAAATCATATAGCTAGTAATTTATCTCTAACTGCACTTGGTGTGCATAACTCTGTACAACGTTGAAAAACACAATCCAGCAGCTTTCAATCACCTAAGCAGTAGGTAATTTTAAGTTGTGTGTGCTTTAGGAGTTTGAATTGGGTCATACCAAAGATAATGACTTGCACTTTGAGGAACAAGTCCTCTGAAAGCTTTAGATTGAAAAAAAAATGCTGGCAGGAATGTGTCGGTTCAGTTGTTTCTCTGCATTGTTTTCCAGCTACTGTCTTGCTTTGTTTTAGTCAGGTTTGTGCTAGTGGTATTTCTTGTAAGAAATGTATTATTACATGATTATATAAATCCAGAGGTTTAGAAAATCTAGTTAATTTACTCTATGTTCTTCCTTCAAACAAGATTTAAGCATGCCATTCTCATCATCTGGTCTTCTGATGTAAATTGTCAGTGTTCTGGCACCTGTGGTACCTATGCTGACCCACTGAAATATCCCAGTTCATACAGGAATATTGTTACAAAGCAAGGTCCCAACAAGTCCTGGGAGCTCTGTGCAACCACCAGCTGGTGGTCTTGGTAGAATGCCTTTATGAATGCAGTTAATAAGCAGTCACTGTGTCTCCTTCATTACAATCTTTCATGGCTCCCTAAACTCCTAGGTACTTATTTTAATAATTTTTTTCATTTTTTCCCCATTATATTGGCGTTACCTTTTTAGTTTGTTACTCCTGTACTTTATTTCTACATGCCTGTTTCTTTGTTCTTTGAGAAGTAAGTATGGGTTTTATTTTTCCCCAGATATGCCATTTTATGTGAAACTTAAGAAAATATTAAAATCTTATGTTTTGATGATTATCACTGTGTAACAAAGCATACCAGGAATAATTATTGAGAAACTAAAACCCTCTGACTGCAAAGTAAAGCCTCAAATTGCAAGTGCTTGCAACTTTATCTTTCCACATTAATGCTGACATGGTATTGGGAATGTGGTGATGAAATTACTTTGTCACTTGTGTGAGATTAAATACAGGGGTTTGTCCTGTTTTATACCTGAAGCAATGATGATGATGATGATGATGTAGCAATTTTGATTGATGATGTTTGGATTCACACTGTGATGCTCAAGCTGAAATGTGGTGCAAATTTAGTATCAACCTTAACTGGCTTCAACTTTTATAAATTCAAGATTTGTTGCCATAACTTGAATTAATGACCAAAGACAGTACTGCACTGAAACATTTTCAGCCTGATTCTTTTAACAATTTTAATCCTAGACAGTGTAATTGAATGTCACTTTATTCATAAGAAATACAAGGTACATTGATTAAGTATGTATTTGATTGACTATTTCAGTCTACAAAAGAAAAGAAATAATAATAACTGCCAAATATTTCCATAAATAAAAATAAACAAACTGGTATGTTCTCTGGAATTACCTTCATACTCAAAACACCCGTTTTTCAATCTTTAGGATGTAGTTTTCATAGTATTTTTAAAAATATCCTTCATTTTCTATACTACTGGTGAAAACATTTGTTGTCATCTCGGACTGTTTTTCTTGTGTTGGGGAGTGGTTTTTTGTTGTTGTTTCTTAATAAACAAGTTTTTTCCACTTTTCCTCTGAGGAAATTCCACTCCCGAACCCAGTGGTGGAGGAGGGAGTTGTGGAGATTTTTCCCTAATTGGTCCTGAACCAGGACACTTAATTTCTTGTATTTATGTTTATTTTTAAACACCTTTACTTCTGTGCTGATGCTTCAGGTTTTCATTAAATTTAGATTTACTTGACAAGTTGACAGGAACAATTGTTCCTCACTGGCCTTTCAAAACATAACTCAGCTGGTGAAATAATGTTGTGTTGTTAATATGTAAAGATTACTTTAGTCAGAAGCTATAGTAACAGACGTACTTATCTGCCTTTTCTCTGCTTTTCTGGTTTAAGAGCATGAATTTATCAGAGAGACATGTTTTGGAGACTAAGTGCTTATCTTGTTGTATTTTTTTATTCTCATTAAATTTTAGGTTCTGAGTCCTTACCTTGAAAATTGCATAGGTCTTCAAATACAATTGGTATTTGAGACCCTCATGTAAGCTAATACAGATAATTGTGTGCTTCCAGCATTTGAAAAATGGGTTATTTATGGACTTAACAGCTTAATCCAGAACTGCATTGCAATAAAAGACCTAACAAATCAAAACCCCAAATTAAAAAAACAAAAAAAAAAAATCCATGCCCCTCCCCCAACACCCCCCAAAAACCCACCCCAAACTTTACAAATTTGTTTCACAAGCAAGTCCATCAACCAGCTACACGAATCTCATTTTGACAGAGTCACTTTACTGTGAAAAAAAGCCATGTTATTCAACTACCTCCATTCCAAGGAGATATGTAAAAGCTATTTCTAAAAGAAATGTTGGAAAGCAAGGATATCCTATTATCACTTAGCTCTGCTACATGTTTCTAATAAGTCGGCTATTACAGTGATAAGTGGAAAATTCAAACTTGCTCTTTCTGTGGGATAAAATTAAGAAGAAGTACCTAAGTCATAATATTGTTTATGTGACTACATTATAGGAATATAATTACAAAACCTTGAAGGAAAATGAAGACTGCAAAGCAAAGCACTCCCTTTGGAAGTACAGAAGACTGGTTTTGTTTCTGCTCATGTTCCTGCTGGCAGTGGTAAAATTTCCAGTTACATGAGTCATCTTCCTGCTTCCCCCCTCCTCACCCCAGCTCCTAAAAGAGGGAGAAATTAATCTCCTGATGAGATTTTATTGCATTTAATGTAATCATTGTATGCTATGCAGTTCAGATTTTGTTTTTCTTTTCTGCCAAATACAAAGTGTAATTCCTTGTGAGCTAAGCCTTGGAAATTTCCCCATTCATGCCAGTAATTGCTGCTTGGAAGATGGAGGCCTTAGAAATCAATTAAAAAGTTGTATTTCATGTGAATTATTTTTTGATAACAAATTAAACACTTAACCCCAAAACAAAACAAGAAAATTGGCAAGATAAAATAACTGTTACGAAAGAAACCTGAGAAGGCTGAACTTCATTGAAACTATTGTTATGGGAAAACTATCCCTTCTGAGAAATAGTAAATGTTGCCCAGTGTTTTTAAAGTTTTTTATTATTGAGGAACAAACAAGAGGGCAATATGCTTGGTGTTATGCTGGCTAAATGGTGGTGTTGTATTAAAACAAACAAGCAAAAACTCAAAATGAAACAAAAAAAACACCACCAGGATTTGTAACATACAAAACATTTTGACAACTTCCTACTATATAACTGAACTTATTTTTTCGTTTTGGTTGTTTGGGGTGCTTTTTAATTTTATTTCATCTTTGGAACCTGATTCACTGGAATATTTTGTCTGAACTCAAGTCTGACTGTACTTCATTTCCCACAGATCCCAAAGCATTTTAAGAAATACATTTCTACTACCACCTTGTTTCACACGTAGAAAATAGTTTCACAGTAGATTACAAGGTGTAGATAACTAATTTTTGATATTCTGACTTGTATAAATAATGTTTGCTCAAGCATGCAGCAGGATCCTACTGTTTTTCTCCAGATTTTCCACAAAGGTTTTTAGTTTGATATTACACTGAAGTATTCTGTCATTGTGCTAAATGATGATGTGCTCATGGTTTACTTTTGCAAAAGAAGTCTAAAGGGTATACATTATTTTGGAGCTTCCTTTTTGGATGGGGAATGAAGTGATAAACTGGATATGCTAATCTGACAGATTGTAATGACACAGTACACTTGAGGAAATCAGAGTTACTGTTCTTTCAGAGTAACATCCTGAGACTTCCACTCAGTAACTATAGGGAACAGAAATTCAGAGATGGATAAGGAAACCACCTGTCTAAAGCAGTCAGCTGAAACACATGAACAGACAGAACAGAGGGGAGTATATGAACTGTGTGACCTGTACTGCAAGGCAATTTGGTGAGAATCATTGATATAGAACATTGAATTTCTGGTGACTACCTTTCTGAACTGCAAAATGAATGAAAATAGAACAGGAAAGGGTATCTCAGAGAGAGGTATGGTACATCACATCTCCTTTCCCTTTTGACCTTGAATCTTTCATTATGTCCAATTTAAAGATTTCCCTGGAAGAGTAGCATCAAAGGCAATGCAATTTGTAGCTGCCTTTATTTTTTTCCTGCCTAAGAATGAATTGCTAAAAATGTGTGTTAAATTAAATTCAAAATCTTTAGGTTTTTCTGAAAAGCAGCTACTTACACTTGACCAGGTATAACTTCAGTAGTTGAGACTGTCATAATATTGATATATTATGAGATACTTAATGAGATTCTGCAATGTTTCTTTTGAACACTGTAATGAAGTTTTCCATCATTTTGCCCTCTAGCAGTAAAGGCCCAATGCAGCAATACACTTCTGTGCTGCTGGTACATGCAGAATTTCATTCCACTGTCTAGAGGCACATCCGCTGTAGAGCGCATCTCCTGCAGGCTCACAATTAGCCAAGTGTGGTGGCCTGACTCTGGGTGGGTGCCAGGTGCCCACCAAAGCTGCTCCATCACTCCCCCTCCTCAGCTGGACAGGGGAGAGAAAGTGTAATTAAAGGCTCCATAGGCTGAGATAACGACAGGGAGAGATCACGCGCGCATTACCAACACAAACAGACTTGGCTTGTGGAAGTCAGTTTAATTTATTGCCAATCAAATCAGGATAAAGACAAATAAAATCAAATCTTTATAAAAGCCATTCACTCACACCTCCTTCCTTCCCAGGCTTAACTTTGTTCTGGATTTGCTCTAGCCCCCTGTGACAGTATTGCAGGGACACAGGAAATAGGGTTGTGCTCAGTTCATCACACACTGTGTCTGCAACTCCTTCCTCATCATGGCAAAGCTTCCTCACACTCTTGCCCTGCTCTAGCATCGTGTCCCTCCCACAGGGGACAGTCCTCCACCAACTTTTTCATCATGGGTCCTTCCCACAAGCTGCAGTTCTTCACAAACTGTTCCAGCATGGATCCCTTCCACAGGGTCCAGTCTTTCAGGAACAGACACTTCGAGGGTCAGTGCTCCATGGGGTCACAGGTCCTGCCAGAAAACCTGCTCTAGTGTGATCTCCTCTCTCTGTGACACCACAGGTCCTGCTGGGAGTCTCTTGTCCAAGCACAGGCTTCAGAGAGAATAAGAGACTCCTTTGCCCATCCACGTGCTCCATCATGGAGTTTTCCACAGGCTGCAGGTGGATCTCTCTCCACTGTGAACCTCCATGGGCTGCAGGGGCACAGCTGCTTCACTATGGGCTTTACCTCAGGCTGCAAGGGAGTCTGCTCCAGTGTCTGGAGCACCACCTCTCCTTCTTCACTGACTTTGGCATCTGTGCATAAACATATATTTAGTGAAAGTTTATAAAAAATGTATTCTTTTTCCACTTTGAACTATGTAAGGTCAGCATGCAGCACAGGTCTCTATTTTTTCCTGCCCTAATAAGCTAAGGAATCAATATCAACTAGTTTCTAGGACAAGATCTATAAAAGACTCCATTTCATTAAAAGCATTCTTACCTGTCTCTGATGAAGCCCAGTGTATATATGTGCCAGCTCTGGGGACAGAAATTAATGAAAAGGTTGGTCTTAGTTTCTCTCCTGAGAACTTGGTAATGCAGGAGTGCATATTGACAAGGGGCATTGGCTGTGTCCTCCACACTGACCTGTTTAATGTCCCAGTCGGCTGTTTTTTCTATAAAATCTGAGCTGTACAGGCTGTTTTTCTGAAGGCAGAGGAGTTCTGGAAGTGGGTAAGATGTAGGAAAAGAGGGAGAAGACGGGCACTGTGCAGTGTGGTGGAGGGTGTGCTGCCATTAGTGCATCTGGGAAGTCCTGTACTCAGGATGGTACTGTGGATACCAGCTGCACACTCAGATGTAGCTCCACTGTTGGTTGTAGGGTAACTTCCCTGGAGCTTGGCCAGATGGAGGAACAAAAAGATCCCATGCAAGGCAGTGGTTGGAAGAGGAAGCAGAAAGTGGGGGACATCAACCTGCCCTCTGAAGGTTTCTTAGTCTAGATCCACATTTAGGACATAATATAAAGCAAATATACTCCATTTGTAAATTGGATTGAGAAAACAGGAGGTCTCCTTGCTGGGAGGAAAAAAAAAAAAAGGTGAAGAGAATAGCAAAGATGCTGTGTTTGTATTTTCATGCCTCAGGATGTTCTAATACCATGAAAATATCAATTAAGAGGCTTCTGCAGTGAAGCAAGCTGCATTTTGTCCCCTCTGTAGCACCTTTACTCCTTCAGAAAAAACTTAGAAAAAGGTGGCAGCCCTGGCACTCCAGAAGCCAGTTGTTGTGTCTGCCTCTGAACTGAAGTTACTGCAGTGGGGAGAGACCTTGGATTTCAGGGTTGTACCTATCAGAGATTGAAGTCTAAAGAGAAGACCTAAGTGTCTCAGTGGCAGAGAAAGAACAAAGGTTATTAGCCATTTCATAGCAAGGAAAGGACAAGGAAAAATTACAAAGTAAGGAAGGAACAGGTCTACAAGGAGATAACAGGAGTGGAAAGCAAGGAATACAAGAGACGGTCATCTCAAATGTAGTGCAGATGAAAAGAGGACTTGAACTCAGATGAATAGAACTCAGAATTTTGTGTCAGAATTCTAGTTTTGTAGCATTTGAGCGCAATTCTTAACTACCCTGATCACTGATAATGAGCAAGTTGTATCGCAATGTTGGATGGGTATGGAGTGGAGGGGGAGGGCTGTGTTGCTTTTTTTCATTTCCCTATTCTTTATCAGTGGAACAAAGTGTGTTATTTGGTCTCTTTAACAATGTAAAGATTCCACAAATTACCCCAGTCTAAGAAAGCTAAGCTTGAGTAGTACCACCTGAGCTGAGGAGAGATCAGCTGTAGGACTAGAGATGGTTACCTGAAGTTCTCTTGTAATCCCGGATTTTATATCCATTGGCAAACAAATGCTTTGTTTGTGTTGCACATTCCATGTGTTTTGTGTAAGTTCTTTGACTACGCCTCTGCATGATGTGGTTTCCTTCTAACTGAGAGTCTGTGTAGTGACTTCCACCAGGACCAATAAATAAACAAAACAAACAATTAATGTTATTTTATAACATTATAGTATATTCTGAGCAGCAGGTAAAACTTTGCATATGAATGGAGCTGAGCTGAATATACAGGATCAGTTACCATTGAAGATCTCTGGAGTGCCTCAGGAAAACAAGCTAAGGCTAGGATAGAAATGCACTCAGAAGGACAGAAAAAAGAAAAATTCATCTATTTATAATGTCTACGACAGTCACTGTGGTGGAATTGGAGACTTAGGCTGCCACAAACAATTAAGTCTTTCACAGGTTGGGTGCAATTTGAACGTGTCAAAACATAGTTGCTTTCTTTACTTTTGCTTGTATGCATATTCTGACAGGAAAGCGAATACTGTCTCTGTAAGTGATGCTAGAAAAGCCAGTGTAAACAGAATAAACTGAATAGCTCTTCCTAAGAATATTGAACACTGCATCACTTTTCAAGATTTCCACTCTTGATATAGAGTGGTGCTTATAAATAACAAGTCCATTTTATTCTGCAGTATTTTTAAAATAAATAGCTAGAAGAACCCGAAAGACAATTTACTTGAGAAATTCTATGGCACTCATGAAAAACTCAGCTAATTTTCCATAGAAGACAAGATACATTTACCCTATCTGTACTTCAAAAAGGATGTTTGCTCACATAATTCTGTTTTATTTTCTAATTTTGTGTTTCATTTTTTATACAGTTTGGAAATAGACATGTGACAGCCTTCTGTAAAGAGATTTGGAAAAATGAGACTCTTGGTTGCTGTGAATGGAATAACATTCCGTAAATGTTCAAGACACAAAAATACCAAACCTTCTGTGATTTTCAAATATTCAGCAATCTGAACCAGTTTATTCATATACATCTGACTTTGAGAGTTCAGTGATGTTCTGAGTTGTTGGTCTATTGAACTAGTTTGATTTTCAATACCAGAAAATCAGGAAAAAAATGGGATTGAATAATTGCATAGGAAAAAAAGAGTAAACCAAACCAGAAAGACATAGTCTAATTTGGATTCTGCAAAACCCATTTAAGGAACAGAGCAAAATCAAAATTTTTACCTTTTTTGAGTTTGTTAAATCATCAGTGAACAAAAATGGGCTTAGCTTTTTGCACAGCTTGCACTTAATGATTGTAGGTGGTATTTGATTCCTAAATCCACAGATATCTTAGAGAGGACAGTACAGGAAGTTTCTGAGGAAAACAGAAGTCTGAACCAAATAGCAATGTTAGAGGCACAGGTTGCTATCTGCAAGGTCTCATAGGTAAATGGTTTTGCTACTAGCTTTTAGATGCACCTTTTGAGGGTCTTGTAGAGTCTCTTTTCACTTCTTTGTTAATAAAACACTTGTTTCTTTAGCATGTTGGAAAACTTCCATTCCGCTTGAAATTTTAGAAATTAATAGAGAGCTACCATATGGCTCCCAAAGAGTTATAGGTTAAAATAGGTTGTCTGGATTTCTTCTAGATTAAACAGATGGGTTTTGCTGTGTCGACACAAAGTATCTTTTAGTTATTAAGAAACAAGGAGCAACTGGATGAAAGGCAGAGGAAAACAATTTTCTTGTCTATTGAAACAATGTGAGCTGGGTTCTTGGGAGTCTGATATTGCACTGTTACAAAACAGGAGATTTGGTCAGTCTTTTGAATATGAAATGAGAAAAACTGTACTGGATCAGTAAAGGCTTTATCCAACCCTTCAGCTGTCTGTCTCCAGTGGTGGCCACAAGCAGCTGCCTTCAGAAAAGCTGGCATTTGAAGACATTCAATATTTTCTTCAATGGTCTCCCAGTCCGTGACTTTATATCTCCTGAACTGCTTTTTATCTGTTTATTGACCCCCAAAGGATTTCTGCTGCTCACTGGTGCAGTCCAACAGGACCATGTTTGTAGTTTTATAGCTCCATCTTCTACTGCAGCCATTCATTGCATCTTTTAACCTGCCTAGTTTGAAAGTGCTTTTGTTTCAAAGCTGCCTTTTTTCGTTTATGCTTTGACATCAGAGGGAGTCCCTGGTCTTTGCCAACAGACAGGATTCATCTCTCTTCTGCATGTGTTGAGAAATCAGGCATCTTCCTAGGCAACACTGGTTTATCTAAAAGCAGCATTTGCAAACAAATCCTTTTTTGATAATGGGTACACACAGTGAGCTCAGACAGCACTGGGACAGCATTAAAAAACACTTGTAAAAATTTTAGTAGAAAGATTGCTATCAACAATAGTGTACCAACAGGCTGATTATAAGACAATAAAGATGGTTTATTTGGTAGAGTGAATTTATGTTATAGCATAAACATTGAAAAATGCTTTTCAAGTGCCATAGGTTCACCTTCATCTCTTTTTCACGTCTTATTTTCTGAGGCAAAATGAGAATTTATTTCTCTTTTGTCTGAAAAATACTATATATAAGAAGTATCAGGGTGTCTCTTTAGACTTGAATAATCTAATTCTCATGTTTTTATGAATATATCATAGTTTCAGTTGTGATTTCTCCTCTCTGAACAGTTTTATGTGACAGCTGCTTTATGGTCATGATTATAAGTCATCCTTTTTGGTTTGATTGCAGCAGCAATCTGGGGACCATAGTAAGGTGTTTTGCTTATGAAATATGTCAGTGGGAAATAAAGGTCTAGTCACCATTTCCTTAAATGATAAGAAATTGTATTTTAAAAAAGGAGAAGAAATAACAGATCTTTTTTCAGTACTCTTTCCTGAAGACCCTGTAATTCTTCTGAAAATAGTAAGAAAAATCCTATTTCAATTCTTTGTGCAACAGTTGGCTTTTTGCATAGCCGTCATAGCAAAAAACCTGAATGTAATGGTTACTTTCCTTGTACAATATAATACTTGCTATTATCATTTGCAGGTCAATTGCTCCAATTGAAATTGGAGCTTGGAAAGCTCCAATTTTTATATGATAATGAAAATATTCTGCTTCGTATTTTGTTAGTTTCACCAGTTGAAGTCCAAATCTCATTGCTGAAATGCTTGACTAAGTTCCAGCATCCAAGTGGTTTGCTGCAAAATTTGTAACAGTCTTGTAGCTCTCACAAAGTCAAACTTCCCATCATTGGAGAAGTTTCTGAATTAATTAAAGACTTGTCTGAAAGAAGAGGAGATTGATATACTCCTCTCTTCTGGATTGCTTTGGTATGGTAAAAGTGAAAGAAAATTTTGTTGTCTGGTCACAACTATTCTGCTTAGACAAAGTAGGTCAAAGCTGCTGAAAGTTACTTGCAGGCTTTGCAGTACTATTTGGAATACCTGATAATGTATATTAAAGTCTGTTGGTTTTGTCTTAGTGAATTGAATATGATGTGCTTCATACTTAATTTTCAGTGTCTCAGTTGAGGTGACTGGGTAAAAATGGAGGGCATGAATGATGAACCCAAACTCACAGTCAAAAGCTATCTACTTCAATAACATTCCAGTGTCAATTACTGGCAAAAACCATGCTGTGACTTCCCCTGAGAGAAGGTTCACAAAGGGTAAAAGTGCCTTTTGGTCCTTGCTTAAGCAGTTAATTGCCCAGGAAAAAGTCTTTGCAGTGTGAGTGCTTGGTGTAGTGACTGAAGCTTCTTCCTGAGCTGTACCGCTACATCCTGTTCTGGGTATGTCTCCTTAGTCTTTTATTGAAGCTCTCTGTTTCCCTATAATTCTCCATGCCTCACTTTCCCATAAAATCCCTACAAACCCTTTTGGGCTCCGAAGTGTTACCTGGGCAGGAGGTGCTGCGCAGCTCTCTGCTGGTTACCTGGGCTGACTTTCAGGCTGAAACTCCTGCTGAAGCCCTTTGCCACCTGAGGTCCTTCTCATCTGTCTAGACAGTGATTTTCATGAAACTACCTCTGTTGCTTGGACCAGTTAGTGTTGACCACTGTAAAAAAAATAATTAGAGGGACAGGCAGCATGATCACTTCCAGTGTGTGCATTTGAATGTGTGCATTTAATGTGCTGCACATGAGTCCAGGACAAAAGCAAGTCAAAGAGTTATCTTGTGGCCATGCTAAACCCAAACTGATGGTTCTATCCAAAACTTCTGCCAAAGTTTACTGAGTAACCGACATAATGTCACAGGGACAGCAGCTCAGAGTGGCAGCTGTGGGTTGTTTTCAATATTGCTAGGTATATTTACAGTGATGCAGGGATTATATGTTGCTGATATCAGTGAATAAAACTGTAGCCCTATTTAGCACAGGGTCTATTTAGATGGGTCCAGGGATTTGTTGATTTCCATCATAACAACAATTATTTGATTTATGTGATTATTTTTCTCTTTTCATTTGACCACAAATGATCAAAATCTGCCTGCCTCATGCAGTTGCTGCTGGGACAACTCAAAAATGGCCCTTTCATTGCATTTGTGCTATATACTCCTAATGCCACAATTGTGAATCTCATGCCTCAAGACAGCAATTTGTAAAATTGTTGTAAATAATTAGCTCTGTGAGGTTTAATTAATGCCAGAAGCCTTCGATAAACAACAGTTGCAATTTGGACTATGATGATTTAATGATTTCTACATAATTTCTACACTCTGTCTAATGCATGTTCTGTTAAATCTCTGTATCAAGTGACTAGCACTGACGTGAATCACATCCCACCAATGTCCCTGTGTGTACAGAGGCAAAGGAAACCTCAAACCAACTGAAATATTTGACAGGCAATGCATGTAAATATCTCCTCGTAGAGGCCTAAAGGATGTTGGCGTTTCACATGGTAGGTAGGGAAGAAAAACATAAGACAAAATTAATGAATGCCTTTGATAATTTCAAAAGCTAATGAAACAGTTTCCCCAAGTAAAACCTTCTACTGAATGTTTTGCAGAATCATCTGTTAGTAATGCTACAGGATTTTCATAATGATGTTATGTTGTACTGTATTTGTTTAAGCAGAGAGTTTTTCCTTTGATGAATAGTGATAGTCACCAAAAAAACCATGAAAGAAATTACAAAAAAAAAATAACTCCAGCCCTTCCAAAACAAATGTTTTGGACAGACTAAGATTCTGTTTGTGTACCCATGCAGAACCTGGTGGCATTTAAAGTCATGTACACCACAGAAGTGATAAATGTGGTGTTTCTGAAAAGGTATAAAGGAAGAAAAAAATCCAAAGTTATAAATGGTGCTTCCTTTCTTTACAAAATGTAGTAGGTTTGTGTCCATTTACATGTTAGCTTTGTGTGTGTGTCAGCACAGCTCTGCCAGCTGAATCATGAGCATACCACCTAGAGGTGATGTTGTGGCAGCATATTTTAGTGAAAGCAGAAGGGCAGGAATAATCTATCTAATCCATTTTTTCCTACTCCAGATTCTTGATTAGTTCATGCTAGACTGTGAGAAAGGTGCTGTGCTACATGAGACTAATATATGAAATAAATATATTTATATCCTTGTCCAAGGAGTACAATTTTCTAAGTTGCAGTTATTTCTGAAAAACCTGAACTTGAGTTTGCAAGCAATTTGAGACTTTGTCTCATCTCCATTTTCAGCTAGTAAACATAAGAAAAGCAGAACTTAAATGATTTAAACTTGCTTATTTTTCATCAAGTACTTTAAAAATGATGGGTCAAAAATTGGTGTGTATGAAACCAGTAAGTTGTTTCATATCTTGAGAGGAGCTATTTGATACTGTTCAGTTAAGTAAATGACAGTACTAATTGAAGAGAATTCCACTGCCATATCTGTGATGTCCATTTAGATAAAAATTCTGTGTAAAAGTACTGTGAATCAATGGTGTGCAAGTTGGATCTTTGAACTCGAATGTGTAACTGTTCTTTGCAGTAATCTTCCAATTCAGTGTTGTACTGAATACTCTGATGTGGAATCTGAGACAGTAACTGAGCCCAGAGATTCCTAGCTAAAGTGAATGTGTTGAATTTATTGGTGTGAGGAAATCTGCTTTTGGGGGACGTAAGATCTGGACTACATATTTATGCAGCACTCCATAACTCTTCATGTGGCTTTACATGACCTTGAAAAAGAAATCACTTAGTGACTCTTCAAATATATGTTGGATGATCAAGGCAATAGTGCTAATGTAGGGGTTTTTGTGTTTTGCTGCTGTAAGCTTAGTGTCCCAGTACCAACATTTCTGAGTTATCAGACTGGGGTAATACTGTCTCCTCATCTTGTCTGTTGGGTGTTTTATATTTTGGAGCAGGATTATATTTGTCTAGGTGCACATAGAAGTCAGTGTAGCAGTGATAACCCAAGGATATATGGATTGAAAGAGATACTCCTCTCTATTAGATGAGCTACTATAAGACTTAGTAATATTTTGCTGGACATCTGGGTGCAACCACAACACAAAACTAACAACAATGCTTATTAAAGGTTCAAGACTATTTTTAGAGATAATTTCTACATGAACTCCTATGCTTGATGTGTCTGCCTTTTGTATGATTATGACTGCACAGCTGCTTGGTTTTCTTTTCCTTCCAATAACTTTCTCAGGTCTTGCTTTTTGTTTTTGTTGCTGGGGTGTTACAAATGGCATCACTTGTTAGGGCCGTATTATTCACAGACTGTGACCATTTAAATTTTTTATTGCATTGCATTATTCAAAGCATGCATGGCCATGTCTGGGCCATATGTGAGTATGTGATTTGTGATTTGATTTTTTTTTTTTTTTAAGAGAAGTGATCACTAGAAGAAGTTCCTCTATTTTTTAGTGACATGTTTACACAGGTATATTTCTAAAAGTAGCCAAGGGAGCCATGATCAGTAAGGAAATGACAACTTGCTATTCAAAGTTACTGAATGACTGAGTGATAGAAATAAACTATATACAGGTATTGCTTTAAAATATAAATCATAAGTTCTAATAGCAGTTTAGCATTCTATTGATGCAACAGATAAAACAGTAAATAATTAAGCAAAAAATGTTCACTGTCAAGAAATTATCTCGATCCAAGAAATGCAATAGAAGGTTTTTTCACATGGAATAAACATATACTTCCCACTGTTTAATGCTCTATTTTAAAGCATCTTCCCAGGATGCTTTTGAAAAATAACTTAAAAACTCAGGTATATTTGCAAAATCCTTGTTCTGAAATTCTGAGATGGTCTTGCATACCTGTAAACATTTATTTTTAATTTTGCAGCACATACATGAATAGTAATGGCAATTTTTACAGTACAGCACTGTCCAGTCAAATAAATGAGTCAGAAGATATAATTTTTGAGACTGTTTTCCTGTCTGACATTTGTCAGCTCAGTGGACTAGGAGATTCACTTTTTGTGTGTTCTCTCTTTCTGATTAGATAGACCGAGCTTTCAAAGTTCAGAGTCATCTTTTATTGGTAAGGTCATATTGATAAGGTCACTCAGCAAAAGAGTTTTTATATTATGGAACTTGGGGATGAAAAGTTTAAGACAATACTTAGAATTATTAGGATTTCAAAACTTAAAACAATAATAACCCTCTCTGGTTAGGATCTAGTAAACCTTTGCAGTACTGTAAGATTAACTGGCATGTCTACAGCAGGACCTACAACTCAGTCAGAGATTTTAAACCTCACTAAATATTGTTGATCTTCAAAGTCCTATTATGAACGCATTTTAAGAAATGGTCTTTTTCATTAGGTGTGTTCCAACTTGGCAGTAACAAATTACTGAAGTATTGCAATCTGCTTGGAGACAGTCTTGTCTTAGCCCCTCTTGATTCATACCTGGATATCATGTTCCTATAGAAATCAAAACAGAAGGTGTGCTGTCTTTTGTTCCAGATGCCATATTTACCATATGCATAGAAATTTACCATGTGTTTTACAAAAGTCTAAAATGTAAAAACTGAAAACTAGTTTGCTTTGTTTAAGAGTCTTATGTGAAAGCAATTAAATGTCTGAAATTCTGTGTAGTTTTGGTGTTTGCTGTTTACAGTGATTTGAGAGAACTATAACCCTCAGTGAAACCTGCCTTTATGTATACTTGGATGCATTCCCACCAAGTTTTCTCATGTTTTTCTCCTGATCAATGGGATAGTCCCCTTGAGGATGGTCACACCTGTTTGTCACTGTGGTTCCAGAGTAATACCTCTAAATTTGTTGTGGCAATTTAGCACCTCAGTACATTTTTGTGTAGATAGCTGAAGTTGTAGCTGTTTTCTCATGCTGGCTTTTTGCTGGGCTTCACAAAGTGTTTTCAAGTGTAATGTGACTCAGCTGTAGCACAGCTGATCACTAGAGCTATGCTGTATATTATATGTTTTCTTCTCAAACTGAGACTCAAACCAATAGGGATTCAATTTCTGTGGAAATAGCTGTCATAAAGTCAATTCTGTAGCTCATTGTAGTCTGTAAATTAGGTAGAATAAATGGTGGAAAGCAGGTTTTTTCCTACTTGTTATCCCTTTGCTCTCTGCCTAACTGCTGCTGTTGATTAAGTTTAATCCCAAAGCACATCAGAATTAAAAGACTTTGCATTTTTATAAGTCTTCTGAAGAACAGCTTTTTTGTCCCAGTTCTGTGGTGAACATTTGTTGTAATTCTCAGTGGGGCTCATGCCTGAAGCAAGGAAAACAATCACATATGAGTTGTAAATCTGACTGCAGTGTTGGTGGCAACTGGAGGCTGTTCTGGATGTACGCTGAGACAAAACACCACTATAGGAGACTAAAGGAGACAGGCAAAAAGTTAACTTTCGAGATTTTATATTTTTTAATCTAAGTAACAATAAAGGTGAAACAGCCATTAAGGAAAAAAATCTTTGATATGCTATCAGCTAGACAAGATACATTGCCACAGCTGTACTGGATGCTAGAGGTTTGATTCCTCCAAAACACCTGGGGCAGTAAGTTTTGCTACTTGATTTAATATGACCATTCAAAGTAATTTTCAAGCATTTTATTTTTGGAATTTGCAATTAAACAAAGCACCACAAGTGGTCACCATGGTGTCACTGGTAAGAAAATAGTCACAAAAAATAACTGACCTGTTCACAGTTAAAGCTTTGAAAATTGTTTTAATACTCATCTCTTTGGAGAAGGAATGTTTCAGAAAACCAGTGTCATGTTTCAAGATGTATCAAGCTTTACTGACTGCCTAAACCTAACTGACTCAACATTTTTTCTACTGTCTCTCTTTCAGTGGTGAAGACTAAGTCGTTTTCTCACTTTTTTAACTTACATTTCACTTTTCTCTTTTATCTGTAATATTTTTACTTGCATAATTTATCAGCTGATATCTGCTGTCCTCTTATTTCAGCATGTTTTGTTGACTTATTACAAACATAGTAATGAAACAGTAAGTATTCAAACCATGACACTCTTGTACCACAGCTAGTTTGAGATATAAACTACATGTGAACTTCTTCCCATGTGAAGAAATAGACAGGAATATGATCTTTATTTGTCATGGTTCTAATGCTTTTCACTGTGGTTGTTGAAATACCACTGTCAGTACTCTCAGTAGTTAAAGCAACTGCAGTGATTAAGAAAATGTCCTTCCATGTAGTTTTTCTCTCTCTGTCCTCTCAAAACAGTCACTCTGATACACACACAGGTACTTCAGAGAGAGGGGTGGTGAATATTCTGGGCAGTGTTGCTGTTGAAACAGCCAACAGCTCTTCCTGCCTTTTTGCTAATTAGGGTGAACATAGGGAATAAAAGTTTTTCATGCTCTTATGTTTGTCACCTGCAAATGTGCTTTTGTGCTGTTTGTTTTAATAAGAGGCAATAACAACAGACAGAATGGTAAGGAAAGATGCTCATTAATGCTCTCGCTTTAAAAAAGTCACCTACAAGTACTTTGGCTGATCCTAAATTTTTTTTTTTAAATAAATTATTTGGTCCTTTCTTGGTCTTTAGAGAAGCAAAGGTACCTACTTTGTTTACCCTGTAAAGAAAAAGGATAAGGAAGGATCTATGTGGAGTCTTAACTATGTAATACCCTAGCGAAGGAGGAATTTACTCCTCTCAGATACACAGAGAAAGAGCAGAAAGCAGGACTGGGTCACATATGGAAAAAGTCAATAATTATTCAATTGTACTAGAAAGCATCTGAAAAAGGGTAATTCCTGTCTTTTAGAATGTCAAGAAGATCTCAAGGAGGTTTCAGGACTTGAAAAAACTTTAAAAGTTGCTTTAAAATGTTACCTTGTAATAGTAATCATCCCTAGGAGTAAGTCTGTGAGGGTAGTAGAAGGGTGCTGTGGGAATAGATATCCAGGTAACTTACTTCTTTGTTATGAATCAATGTTAAAGTGTGCTACCTGGCTTGTAAAGATTTTCCATTTCCTGTTTTGCTAAAATTGAAAAGAAGGAAAGGGGTTTTAGCTCCAAACACTCTTTCCCACTACCTGAACATCTAGAAATTTTCGGTTTTTCCTGTTTTGTTAGTTAGCTCACTAAAAGTAAATAAAAATTATTACCATGTCAATGTGGAGTCAGAATTTGGATATGTTAAAAATGGATCTCACTGCACATACTGCATATAATTTATTGCGTAGCTCTGGGAAAGGTAAGTATTTGGTTATTCCAACTTTTCTAGCTTTCCCAGTTAATTTGTTGCCTTAATGATGATTTGGATTTATTCTGGTTTTCTTTTTCTCCGTGCTTTTTCAAATTTTTTTTCAAAATACATATTTGTGAATCTGTACAGAAAGAACAGAAATATTAAATTTGATCAGATACACAGTTTAATGCTGGTGTTGCTCCAGTCACTACATTACTTGAACACCCAGTATCTGTCAGTATCTGTTTGTAACTAGACAATTTATGGAGCTTCTGACCAGTAAAATGAGGTTAAATAAGACAGTAGGTACATAATAATGTCTGGTTTTTAGACATATAAAAGTGCTCTGGACAGTGGATTAATAAATTCAAACCTCAAGAGGACAAAGCATTTCTGTCAGAACTAGGATTTCCTTTTCTATGAACTCAGTTTTAACTTGGTTGTTACATCAGCAAATTTGGGCTCAAGTGTTTTGTACAAGTGAAGAGATCAGTCTGAGTTCTGTTTTCCCCCAGCCCTTATTTGAAGAGTTGAAATACCAGAGATAAGTATCACTGAGGGGTTGACTTCTTTCTGGTATTTACTCAATTAAGTGATGTGCATATCTTGCCTTGAATCAAATAATGTGAGAACTTGAGAGTCAATTAACTTGAAATTCAATTTAAATGAGTTCTGGTTTATTGCAATACATACAGTAGCATTCTATTTCATTTTGTAGATCTTGAGGAATTTGAGTTCAAGGTTTAGTATTTTTTACAGATACAACTGAAAAATTCAACTGAATCAGTAAGCAGGATAACATAAATCAATGCAATAAAGAACTTTACATTCTTCTTTCCTTCCTGTGTGCCTTTTCCTGTCTTACCCCACATATTTACAGTTGTTTTATCAAATATCTTCTCCTGGAAACCAAAATAGTATGCTCAAGGGCTTGACTCAGCAAGATTAGAGATCAGTTTCAAATGATGTATCAGAATCTGAGGGTTTTTTGTGTCAAAGCAGCCAGATATCTTTGCTCAAGTCTGTTCAGAGATTCCATGCCACACTTCCCAAAATTACTTTGGTCCAGATGGACAGGGATGAAAAAAGAAGAAACCAGTGCAATACCCAAGAAATACTTGGGATTTGCTAACATGTTTCTGTCAGGGAGTGGGGGCCAGAAGTCATCTCAGGCTTGTGATCTGCAAGTTTGCATATTCGTTAATACTTTTTATTTTAAAGTAAATTATTTCTTTGCTGTTGGAGTGGTGCTGGTGTTTGCTATAATCCTTGCAGCTGCTTATTGCTTTGTACCTGTATCTGCTGTGCTCTGTGTCTGCCTCAGTGACATGCTTCTTGTGGGCCCCTCTGTATCCTAGAGTTAGATTGGCTGAGTCTACTCTCTGTTTAAGAGAAAGATAAAGTTATAAAAGCATATAATAGGAAGGAAATCAACCTCCCAGTGTGAATAGAGCCATAAGAAATCTATTCCTTAGCAGCTGTCCATGCATGAGTTTTGAATTTGTCTGGATGTTTGGAGCTGCAAAGCCCAGTGAGGGAAAACATGACTCACCTATGCAATGTTATTTTGTTTTACAGGAAAAGGCTCAGTGCTTTCAGAAGGCTCTTGCTTCCCAAGCAGATAAATCCACGCAGACAGAACTCGTAGGCCATGATGTAAGTAGCTATATCAAACCGTATTTTTTATCATCTTTGTGGGTGTTCAGACTTCTGTCAGCTGGTTTGCCTCTGCTGTTGTTGTGTCCATGCATGGATTGGGTGATTCTAAAGTACCTTCAGAAACATGAGAAGATAATTACAACTACCTGCCAGCACACCAATGCCCTGATAATTTTAGGCTTTATGGAGAGCTGAGAATTTGCATAAATGAATGTGGATGGTATGTATTAGTGTTTTGTAGTTTTCTTTTTCAGTATTTATTTGCACATTTACTGACAGTTAATGAGGTTATTATGTTTAGAATTGTCATATGCTGTCCAAATAAGATCTGAAATTTGAAAGGTAATGGAATAAGTACAGTTTTGCCAAGTGATGCTAAAATTCTGTTTCCTAAAGAGCATCTGTCAGTATTTCTCCTAGAATGTGTATTGATAGTATGTATCCTCATGCAAGAACACAGTCAGGGAAGATTCCTTAGCTGCAGAAATAGTTTACCCAATTATTCTAACTGGAAGTATTTTTTCTGTGCAACATTAGTTGAGTGCCTGTAAGAGATTCTTGTAATTACATGAGCCCCTTGAATAATCTTTGTGGAACATTTAGCACAGTTACATTCTGTGACTTGTGCAAAGTCTAACAATTCTTAACAACTGTTCTGCAAAGTAATGTATGGTTTTGCATTGGTGTAGATTGACATGCTGTTTCAAATTTATGGGAAGAACTCTGGAATTAAAGAAGGCTTTGAAGCCTTCCTTTTAGTTTAGTGTCAGTGGAGCATTAAAGCTTTGTCTTCTGAGGATAGAAACATCAAAATTTTGTGTTTTATTATGAAAAGTTTTATCCGCACTAACTTATATTTTGTGGGTTACCAAATGTGAACCTTTATGCTCTGCTGTGTGAAGTCACGTCTGGTGGACTTCACTGAAACTCTGAGGTGTGTATATATATATTACTGCTGAAAAATCCATAATATTCAAAAATATTTTAAAACATTTTTGTATACTGCAACACTATATCCTGTTCTTCGGTGACCAATTATCCTTCACAATACTTTCTTATACACTAGATGTTAAATAAAATTCTTCCACTGAAAATGGCAACAAGAAATATGTAAAGTTTGGAGGACTTTTTGTGTTTCATTTATATTTGGATTGCATTGTTTGCTTGAGGGTTCTTTAAGCAGCTGCGACTTACGCATTTGGTTGTTTTCTCCCAAATCAAATATGTGGCACTCATGCTGCAGGAATTCATGCTGTTAGTAGATTATATATTTTTTCCAGTGTGTGTTCCCTCAGAGTTTGGCGGGGAGTAAAAAATAGCATTAGAACCTCCTGCTTCAGACAGGTGCAGTTTTCTGGCTGAGATTTGAGTATTAAATGTCATAATAACAACAATAAGTTAAATGAATTCTTTTCTTTAGCAGCATTCTCTTCAATTAGTGGAATATATTTTTCAGACTTCCCTGGTAAAATGCCCACCTTGTCACAGTTGAAATAATATATTCTCTCATACAGGCTGTTGCAATGCAAGAACAAAAGCAAATGTTGAATGTTTTTCTAGGGAACAACACTTCACCTGTATTTATGTGGTACAGAGTTCTTGTGAAAATTCTGTTGCAGGGGACTGATTGCAGAGAAATTTGAATGAATTTACGGAAATAACACAAGCCTGCTGTGATCACAATGAGGGGAACTCAGTGCGGAGGAATGTGCAAATAAATGGTGCTAACACTTTTTGTAATATTATTTAAACTTTTTGCTCTTTTATTTATCAGATTGTGCAGCTTTTCTGTGAAGGATAGCTATTAATGATAGCTATTATTCAGCTGTGTTTCTGTTGAATCCAAGAGGCAATTACATTTACATTCTTTGCTGTTGCATGAGGTTTTAAAGAGCAAGTTGTAACTGTGGCAAGTATCTGTATCATACATGGTATCTGTACATCGTTTTATTCAGGATATCAGTAAGTGTGTACAAGTACATTGTGCTAATATGAAATTCAATTAAATAGAAAAATACAAAACAGATCAGGGAATACAAGATGTATTTTTCACCCCATTAGTCACACATTCTGAGAATAGTATACATTGAATACTTCTGATCTAGTTTAAGAGGTAAGCAAGAAATTCAACTTCATTTCATCATTACAAATTTGCTGCTTTAATTTAATAAACCAAACAACAACAACAATAACAAAAAACCCTCACATTTTTACTTTTCCTTAATTCAAATTTGGAAGCTAATAGTAGTTGGATAAAAGTGCTACCAGGAATTTGCGTAGCATTATTTCATAAATGTAGTACAAATACTGATATACATTACACAAAGTAATAATTCAAAAATGCTTACAACAGTGCCTCTATGAGTGGTTTGGTTTATATCCTCATAAGTTCTTTTGTTCCACTGTGTAATCTTAAGTTATTTGTTTTGCTGTTGGAAAAACTGAGTCAGGTTAGTCCCCAAAATAAACCACTGCTTGGTTTTTTTTTTTACTTCTGGACATCTCCAGTAGCTGAAACAGTGCTTTAGCCTTGGAGTTCATTTAGATGTGTCATTAAAAGTAAATGGAAGTTCTGACTTGGACTTAGATGAGGAATTAATCGTTTTGTCTGTAGGGTGTACAGTAATGAAAAGCTGGAGGCGAGTCTATATTTAGGAAGGAATGGGTGAAGAAGGAGGAAATAGAGCGTTTCACAGAGAGGAAATGTTCTTGGGTTTGTGGACTGCTCTGAAAAAGCATAAACAGTATTGAATGAATGTTTTGGGTAAGTGTGTGGGCAGTTACCAGAATGGAAATTGTTACGGCATATTTTATCTTAGCATCTATAATGTAATTATGGTCTGAATCTGACTGTCAGTAAAGTCTGGATGATGCAATCTCCTCCAATACCTTTGAATTTCTGGATAATACTTCTGATAGAGCTCTGATTTTTTTCCCATACAGCACACAGAGATTTTTCAGCAGAAATTACTTTAGAGTACTGTTTTAGTAAGCAAGTAGAAGATATAGTCTGTAGTAGTAAAGATAATGTTTCTCATAAAGAACTGTTTGAACTGGAAAGCAAAATGCTTAATGTTTTTCTGTATTGAAACTGTCTAATGTGAAACTTAATTACAAAGTTAAAACACAAAGTTTAAAATAATTTCTGATAAGGACAAAAGAGGGCCTTCCATGAGGAGAAATGCTACAGTATCCTTAAGTGATTAAAATGACAACTTTGTTACTTGAGGAAATTGAAAGTAAAATATCAACATAACTACTGTCTGTATTGCAGAGAAGATACTGGAAGGGACTCGGGTTTCTATAAAGGCTAGTTGCTTTCTAATGCAGCATGTCAAGGAATCTTCATCTTTTGAGAGACCTAAATTTATTCTGTTTTCCAATATGTGTACTGAGAATCATTTAGAACATGTTGGCAGTCTTGCAGAAAGAACAGTGTGCGCAACAGGTTGATGTTGAGGCTGCTAAATAAAAAATTATTAATGTGTCTTCAACGATCAATGGCAGTTTAACCTTCTTCACCTTCCTGTGCTTGCAAAGTCTTCTTTTATTGAGAGATCAAGGAATAATTTCGTTCCTGTTGATCACGTTGCTAAAGTGGACCAGAAGTGGAATAGATGCAGTCAGCTAGCACTGGGACTGATTACAAGATCATGTTAAGGGGTACAAATCTAATATTGGCTGCTAGCTCTATAGGTAATCCAAAGTATCATGCAGGCATCACACAAGCAGTCTGCAGCATGTGCCACTGCTGACTAGTTTTCATTAAAATGTGTCTCAAAACAGTATTTAAAAATCACAGGACAATTCTTATTTCTGTCAGCAAGGAAAGTACAGCTCAGCACCACTTTGTCAATCTTTATCAGCCCTTGGATTAAAAGAGTTTGTACTTATTTTTATTCTCCACAAAGCAGAAATTCCTAAGAGCTGACATAATTTCTGAAATGTCTTTTCTGTGTTTGCCTTCTGCTGCTGTTAAAGGTTTCATATCTGAAAACTGCTATCCTCTTTGTTCTTTGTCTTTCATACTGAGAGTAAAGCTGATGTAAACAGGTTTTGGACTGGTCCTAAACTCATTCCCCATTTAATGAGCATTCTTTCCAGTGTTGTGGTCTTTACATTTTGCATGATGCTTTTGATGTCTCAGGCAACAAACTTGTGTTGCTGTCAATCTGCTGCAGTTTGGTTTGCACAACTACAGACAAAAGATAGCTTTCTTTGGAGATCACCAGCACTGTGTTTACAACAGTGCTGTGGGGCAGATAAGAAGGCTTTGACTTTTATCACCTGTTCCATCATGCAATAGTAAAACCCATACTGGTACATATTTTAGGGTGTTTTGTAGCTTGCTTTGCATTGCCTTGGACAGCGTGCATCCCTTAACCTCTCAAAACCTGGGCACTGCCTTCTGCAGAGCCTCTGTGTTTGATTAGGATGAAGTGGAAGACAGGGAGGTGGGTTCTCTAAGTGTTCCCCTGCACCTCCCTGATGCGCTCCTGTTCCTCCCCGGCAGCCAGCCAGCACAGAGTGTGGGTACTGCAGAGGGACCGCCTTGCATTGTGTCCTCTCCTTCAGGAAAGCAGGGCAACACAACACTGGAGTACTTGAACTTCTTGAACTTTCCAGTCTAATCTAACTATATTCTTGCTCAAAGTAGTTGTGTAGTTTATTATAGATTGAAGTGAGTTGTGGTTTGCCATCTATACTGGAAGGTACAGCCTACTTCTGCCTCTGCTCCTGCCCTTGGAGGCAGATGTCCATCTGCTCTTGTATTTTACTACTAGGTTATTTTTCTCTATTTATATATTTAGTCTCTGACTTTGTTGTCTCATGTATACAGGGAAATAATACAAACTTGTACATAATGTACCTTTCTATAATGCAAAATTACTTTTAAAAAATATCTTTAGAAATCAAACCAGCCATTAACCATTTCAATATTTTCTTTGATTGTATGTCTGTGTACCTATTCATATCTGGATATCCAAGTTGTTCTTTATATGCTACATCCTTTCCTACAAGTTCTTTTAGCATTCATTTTCTCTCCTTCTCTTGTATACTTTCCATTTTTTACTATATAATTTCAAAATACCATTTCAAAATCAGATTTTTTAGAGTGTGTTATGTGTGTAAATTATCAAACTTTGATGATGTTAAACTAGGATGATACTTCTTTTGGTTTTAATGATTGCTTTCCACCAGCCCTTCTGAAACACATTGCTTCACCATCAAACCTATATACTTGGTGTTTTAATTACATTTAACCACCTATGCACAGTGAACAGGAATGAATTGTTGCACCTGCTCATGACAGGGAAAACCAGTTCGAGTTACTGGTGCCAAATTCACTGGAGGATAAATGCTTGTGCTGGGGGTTTGTGCTTGTGGTGCTGTATGAAAAGTGATAGCAGGTTTTCACATAATCTTCAGCAGCAAATGGCTCCTGGAACTGAAACTGAGGTGTGTCATATGAAAAAGATACTTTCATTCTGTGGCTGATTATCAGCAGGGTTCTCTGCATTTAATTTTACCATTTTACCATTTCTAGGAGATGGCAAAGAACAATGAGATTTGCATTCTGAAGTGATGTGATGCTTCATTGGTGTGAATGATCTTCAGTTTTGATTGGTGTTACGCAAGTTGGCTTCTGGATGCTTGTATAGATAAGCTCTGTGCTGTTTAAATGTCTGTAGTAATATGAGGATGATATTATAACTGAGTTTCCTCACAGACCTGAAATTTATACAGTCTCTGGATCTTCAAAAAAAATTGTTTTCCTTTAATATAATCTTCAATAACTCTGCAATGTTTTTCTTGCCTCTTAGGTTTTAAATCTTTCTACTTATTCTACATTTTCTGTCATAACCTTCTATCTTTGTATCTGCATTTATACTGCTGCTATCATACTTTGAAACTGCAATAAATTACAAGATGCTTTGAAGTTTTTACCAAACTTAAGAATTTTTTGCTTAAATGCCTTGGGGTAGGGGAGAGGAATAGGGGGAGAAGCAAAGAAAGCTGTTTAGATATTCTTTATCTTAGAAGTTTTGTTGGGTTCAGACACAATTCTTCCCAGTTTTTCTGCTTTAGCTCCATCTTTTCCTCTTTAGAGTTCTCCAGGAGTTTGCTTTTTTCACTTAAATATATCCATCTAGACTTTGTGTCTCATTTCTCACTTCACTTTAATTTTTGTTCTGTACTTACGAGTATGACTTAACAAAATCTATTTGCAGTCGTGTATTTTCAGTATGTTCTAGTTGTGTTATTTCTGTTGTAAAGATGCTACCAAGCAGTTCATGCCTGCTCTCAGTGAGAACTAAGTGAGCAGATATCCCTAGAATTAATAGCATGTTCTTAGTATATCCACTCTGACCTGCTGCATTAAGGATAGAAAGAAGTAGGACACTGACAGACAGGATATTTGAATAGGTTTATTTGACTGAAACGAAAAAGCTATCCACCAGATTATACCTTGCTGACTCTGTTCATGTATTATGTTGAATACTAGCAGTGTCTTACTTATAAGGGCAGAAAATAGCAGCACTAAACCTTTTGGATATTATTCAAAAGAGTGAACTGGGAAATCTGTAAAACACATTCAATAACCATCAAAAATTCTAAGAAATAGCAGCATATTCCAATAGGTCTTGATTATATTTTCTTAAACAGGAGAAAAATTTGATTTCACCTTGAAGAAAAGATCAACAAACGAAAATGAGAAATGAGGCATGGATAACCACTGCCTCATAAGTAATGTGTATGGTTTTGCTATGTTAGTACACTTGGGGTGACTGCTTTTTATTACAGAATGATTTACTTACACCGTTTAAATTGTAATGTGTAAATGTTTTAATGTTGTATGCAAGTTGCATATAGATTTCCTCTGTTAGCATAGTTCAGGCTGGTGACCTTTTTCCAGTAGAAACGTGGCATCTGTTGTACATAAGGGTTTTCTGACTAGAATGGTGTCATGAGCAAGCTGACCAGTCATATTCCTGGTTTTCTCTGCATTGTCACTTAATTCATTATTGTGTTAATCATTAGTGTGAAATAAACTTTATTATTACGTGCTGCCTGCATGACTGCATACAGCAGAAATAGTCATTTTTCATTTACTTTGTGTTGCCATCAAACCATGCATCACTAAGATTTCATTTAATTTCATTTCTGTTTTCTTTTCCTTTTTTTTTTTTTTTTTTTTTGTTTGTTTGTTCGTTTGTTTGTTTTGTTTGTTTTTAAAGGCCCTGTGGAACTCTCCATGTTCTGAAGGCTTAGTTTACAAACCTATCAGCATCTCATTGGTTCCATCATTATTAAATTAAAAAGCAACATCTGGACACTCGGCACTTATGGATATAATTATATACTGCTGTATGTGAAATGATCTGCAAGTTACCATTGCTGGCAAAATTCTACTACTTAAGATAATATTTGTATTATGAACAGTCAAACATCACTTTTTTGGGCAGTATCTTCATCATTAAGTGTATCTATTAATAAATTATTAGTAAACTATGACAAAGATATTATTTGAAATAAAAATTATTCATACCATTTTGTGCAATTAGTCATCCATTGGTGATTCACTTCAAGTAAGAAAATAAGAAAATCTTTCAGTCATGCTTTTCTCTTAGGATATGTCTTCAGGATCTGAAAACCTGAGGAAACTATTATTTTGTAAGACCTGTATTTTTCCTTTTCCAGTAATAATACTATTGCACTGACTATGAATACTGGGTCAGGACCTTTCAATATGCGCTCTTATAAATGTTTATAAGGATGTACAAAATTCTTTTGTGGGATTCAAGAAACATTTCTGTAGGGTATTTGGCAAGCTTTTAGAAGGCCAGAATTTACCCAGTTTTATCCCACGAAACAGAAGACTTGATCCTAAAAACACACACTCTGATTTTTTAATCCATTAGAATCATAGCTTTACTCTACTTTCTGTCTAATTTTCCTGTGGCTTCTAAGAAACATTACTAAGAGAGCATCAGAGGGGGCAAAGTAAACATTGTGTTTGCTGGATGTGACTGTGCTGCTTGAGTGGATTGTAGTTGTTATCCAGAGGGGGTAGGATGGGGAAGGGCAGTTCCTAGGTTAGAGGTTTATCAAGTAAGAAACCAGTGAAGTTCATCACTGTCAGTTGCTTCAGTGTAACCTTATCCAGGAAAGACTTCATTCACCAGGATGTACTCTACAACCACCCTTACCAGGTAAGATAAGAAGATGCTTGTGCCAGCAGTGTTGTTTACGTTTTCTCCTAATATATTTTCTTACTAACAAGAAACAGTGCTTGAATCTTTTTATTATGCCATTTCAGTCAGACCTCATAGTATATAATACAAACAGTTACTCAACTGGATCAACAGTTTGGTACCTGTAGCTTTAATTTCAAACTGAGAACATACTGTATTCATTCAAAAATAGCATTTTACTAGTTATTCCTAAATGGAGCAGAACTGAAAATAGAAGTATTCAGCTAAATATTCATGCCAGTCTTTAAAGTGAATGAACCTTCTTCACAGGGGATGTTGCATTATGTTGGCTGGTTCTGTACCACTTAACATGATGGTACTGTTTCTCAGCCTTACGTTGTCTTCTCTTGATCCTAACAACCATTCTTCACCATAATCTCTTGCCCTTTTGGTCAGGCTGCCTGGAATTTCTTTGTGTGTATAATTGCATAGTTCGTACTGTATTTGTTGGAAGTATCTTGTAAAAACAATTAAGTAGCGAATGCATAATTTAAAGAAACTACAGAAGCAAGCATGTGCATATTATCCTTTTGAACTTCACCTTCCTTGTTGAACTTCTATTAACACTCCTTCTTCTTTCCTTGGAAAAAATCCTTTTTGTAATCATTGATAAGCATAGAAATGCCTACCTCTTACTTCTGTCTTTCATCACGCTTCCATGTTTTCTTTTTTCATCATTCTCTTTATTATGGTAATATTTTCAGTATTTGTCAGATACTACTCTTTGGAAGATCACAGAGAGAACATTTTTCATTGTGATTTTTTGGTACAGAGATCTGTATTTCACTTAAAGAAATATATATGGATAATGGAAAGAGTTGTGAAAAATTGTGTAAGTTAATGAAAGAAGAATAATGGAATTAAAAAAAAATGTTTTCAGGATTCCAAAGAGAAGGAAATAAGTTTCAGTTTGTAAATAAAGAAGCCTTTTGCCTGTTACTCCAAAGTCTGTGAAAGAATGTTTTAAAATACTCAAGAGCTAGTTTATTTCTGTATCTGTTGCATCACAGAGATGTTGCAAGGGGCCATCATTTTAATGCAAAACTGCACCCAGCCCTTTGGCTTTTGAGATAGACTATAAGAGCTGGGTTTTTAACTTTCCCATGAAATTACCCATAACTTCCAATACCTTTTTTGTAATTTCTTTTGTTTATTTTCAATTTTCTATAACTTTACAAAGTAATATGAACAAATAAAAATTACTCAGTTTGCTATTTTGCTCACCTAGCCTTTGAATGATCTGGAAAAAATCACAATTGATGAGTACTATTCAGACTTCAGGGATATACAATTGACATGGGTTGGCACTTGCCAGATGCTAGTGCACCCATGAGTGTATGTTTTTCCTAACAAATACTGTGGGATGTGATCAAGAAGAGAGCAGAGCAGGCCCAAAACTTGAAAATAGAAAGAAAACTTTATTAAACTACATAAGAACAGAAAATAGAAAAGAAAAAAACACTAAACACACAAAAACAGAAATGAAAACCTCCCAGAATATTTCTTCTCCTCCCCCAATTTCCACCCCTTACACATTACTCTCCGTCTTACTTGCTTAAACCAAAACCCTGGGTTCTCAGTCAAAACAATCACCACTCAAAAAAACTAATCTTCAATTCAGCAAGGGAGGGAGGAGTCTCTCTCGCACCACAGACCCCACAGGAAACACAAGTCCATCCTCCCGTGTTCCCATGTCACCCATGGCACCGCCCGGAGAAGTCTGCCAGGGTGACACCCTCCTTTCCATGTCCAGTGCTCTCACCACTGTCCATGGACCAAAACCGCATAAAGGGCTCTTTTAAGATGCTTGCATGCCGGGATCAGTCCCTCTCCATCTTTCCCCTGGGGCTGAGGGTTCCAAGAACAGAGATCTTCCCTGAGGGCAGAGGGCACCACTACACCCTCCCCTTCTCTTCTCTGTTCACTCCACTCTTACAGTGCCAGTCACTGCAGCAAAGTCGAGACAACTGCATCCACCCAAATGCAGTCTATGTTCAAAGGGACTCAAGTTCAGTCTATGGCTAACATTATGCAAGAAAAGTCCAGCCCAAAAAGCCACTCCATTTCTGCCCATCTGGGATTCCTTTCATCTTCCTTTGTCATCTCAGTCCCAGGCTGTCTCTCTCTCTCTTCTCACAAACACCAGCCATGAGAATCAATGTCTAGAAAAAGTTTTCTTCTGCAAAGAAAGAGTTAAAAGTCTCTGGCTCCTGGCAGGGTTGCAGGCTTGGCACATGTCTACACAGCCAGGAACTTTTCTCCCCCCTCCGGCTCTTTCTCCACTGCTGGCTGCTGCCAATATCAGTTCTGAAGCTCCGAAGCAACAGTCTGTCTCCTGGGGGGAGGAACAGGGACGGAGGGCACCTCCACAGTCCTCCACCCTTCAATCTTCAAGAGGCCCCGCATGGCTTTTCCCCTCCCCCACCCAGCCCCACGAGCTGGGGGGAAGGGGAGAGATGTGTGCTCATCTTAACCAGCACCCAAAAAGAGGGCAATCCCTCTGAAGTCCTTGCTTTTAATCCCTTGTGTTCTCAGAGGCATGTCCAACCTGACAGTAGCTACTCCAAGTGCCAGCATAAAACCTGGCCACTGATTGGTTTGCCCACAACTTCCTGGAAATCTCACTTCCCCCTCAAACCAGGACAACAATCAATACTTTGTGTGCACAGGCAAGAACCTAATGCTAGTTTAATTAAGGTCTTAACAGCCTGGTCAAAGATTTTTTTTAAAAAAAAATATTGCAGTAGAGAGTGATACAGCACATATGGTTCAAACAGTGGTTTCTGGTCAGTTTTGGGAGCATTGTAGTAAACCTGCAATTACAACTTCTAATAGGAGTCTGATAGTAACATTGATTTCTTTCTCCTCATTCTGGAATCCAGTTGAGATCTCTCGTATATATTTGTTAACATGTTGTATACCTTGCTCTTACCATTGATTTCAAGAGCATATGACATCTCTGTTGCCCTTACGACTGGTTTTACCACACTCAAGAGATTTCTTTCCTTTGATGGTGAGTAATTCATAGCCATGGAGCCTCTGGTGTCATCCAATGCCTGTAATTAGTTGGACTGCTTGTTACTGGAAGATCATTCACAGAGTAAGTCCTTGTTACTGGTATCTGTAAGATACAAATATCTAGCTGACAAAGCCATGCCTGCCCATTTCCCCACCAGCAAAACCTTGCCAGGTAAATCTTTTAAAAGGAATGACGCCATATAGCTATAAAAAACTGAACAGCTGGTGCAAAAAGGGTAATAATAACCTGGTCATTTAGTAACTGCCCTTTAGAGCTTAAGTAAATGATCCTGTAAATATTCAAAAATAAGGTCTTCTATATATATCCAAGTACGCCAGGCAAAAACAAATGATTCCCATGTCATTAGCTTGATCCAAAGGCTGTGTCTTGTTTCAAACAATGGTAACACTGTGTTAACAGAGATACAATGCTGAAACGGTATTGGCAAAATACTTTCTTCTCATTCTAAGCCATTGGCAATTAACAGGTGCAGAGGTTTGTTACTTTAACTAGTACACAGTGTTTGTCTCCATTTGATGCTTTACAAGTGGTACCAGATAACCTGAGTTTGCTTTCTGTGCTTTCCTCCAGGGACTCGTGAATGTGCAAGTGCAAGGCTGTTTTGTACAGCACAGGAGGGAGAAAAGTAGAAGTTGAGTGAATGGACACTTACCAGAGTAACAAAGGTGCAAAAACTGTTACAGCTAAAGCAAAAATTCTGTGACAAATGTTGAAAGGCTGAGAAGGAACAAGACTGATTTAACAGTTATGAGCAGTCAAAAGGCAGACAAGTCTCAAAAAACCTGGGGTACCGTAGAGAGGCAGAAAGGTTATATCCTGCTTGAATTGAAGGCAGATTTTTTTTTCCCCAGTCAGAGTTTTATTTTGGTTTTTTAAAAATAATTTTCTGAAGCAATTTCAATATGAAAACACACAGAACAGTGTAAATACTGGCATAGAAATTATTCTGTTGTAACTCAATTGCATCTGAGGCAATAAAGAATTCCAGTAGCTTGTCATGTTTATAAAAGCATTTAAAATAATTTGTAACATGACCATTAAGACTTTTTGTGGGCATAGGTATTGTGTGCGTGGTGAAAGAGCTGGAAATTTCGTTGGTTTTGAGTTGATAGGAGATTAGTGTCTTATCTTCTGAAACTGAGTTTACCCAGGTTTAACCAGTGGGGTTTAGGTATATTTACACTATTTGATCACTTCACTGGATTAAACTGCTCAGTATGCTTTAGAATTTTAGGTAAGTGTTAAAACTTAGGAGGATATCTATATGCATAGATACTTTACTAAAGAAACAGAAAGTGCAATTTCTGTCATTGACCTATTACTATTTCTTCCTCAACAGAACTATATTGTGAGACCTATATCCAGGCTGTGGACTTGGCCTTCATTTCAAAACAGTGCTCTCTTAGTATTCATTTATTCATTTTTTGTAATGGAAGCTTCTCCTTCTTAAGAGTCAACAGAATAATAACATTAATGATAAAACAGCAAGAAGAAGCATGTAGGGAAAGGATTATAAATGAGATTTGGAAAGTAGTGCTATGTTTCTTTTGTATTGTACAAAAAGGCATTAAATTGATAGCAGAATCTACCGGATACCAGCAATAAAAGCAAAAAAAAAAGTTCTGTTTGTTTGCTAGCAAATGCATTACAAAAAAAACCCTTGCAAAGATATATTTGTGTGTGCACCTATTAAATCATACTGGAGTTGAAAGTGCATGAATTAGATACCATATTACAACTTTATATTCAGTACCAGCTTCATTACTTTCAGGGAGAATTTAATTCATCTAAAAACACCAAAGAAAAGCTTGGTGGTGCTGTTAATGATAACTTTAATGATGAAATTAAGTGGTAGCTTTGTATTTGATACTAAAATAGAGGGGCTTGATCTATGTTGTGTAATGGTGCATGCATACTATTGAATATTTGGAGAGAAGTGCCAACACCTGCCCTAACATATTACATTTTAAGCAAAGAAAGCACAACTTCATGAAACAGGTGATGGAGACAGCAGAATTTTCATATCACAAACACATAAAACAATTTTAACTGCATACATCAAAAATATGACCTTCCCAGTGTGCAAGTATTAAAAAGCATCCATGTGACTATAACTTTGTGATTGTGTGTAAGTCTATTATTTCATTATCCAGTCTGTGAAATTATTCAGGAGAAAAAATTAATGCACAGACAAATGTACTACAGAAGTCCTGTTGTGTGATGAATAAATTCTGCCAAGAGAACCCCTAAGAAATTGCCAAATTTCAGATATTATAGAAAGAAAGACAACATGATAAAAGGAAAGTTTCGGTGGTTAGAGGTAAAATTTGCAAATTGACCAGTTCAGTGGTTCTATCAGGTTTCAATGAAGCCAGCTTTTGAGATTCTGTATGTTTTGCAAGCATGCAGATAGCCTGAAAAATACTCAAATAATTGAAAATTAACAAAAAATAGAACATGAACAAATATTGTGAGACTAATGATGAACAGATGGCTTTTCAGACATTTCCATCCATCTGCACCTTTCTTTGAAAGCTTGTGGAACTCTCCCCTGACACTGGTTCATATATATATATATATATATATGTACATACACATGCACACATATCTATAGCAAAATAAATCCAGGAATTTGTGATCATTCTGGTACCTGGACAGAAGTGAGCCCATTTTTTTCTGTGTCAGAAGCTTGCTGAATTGCAAATCTAAATATAGAATGAGCTGAAACCATAGGTAATGCTACTTATGGGACTCTGGAAATGATGGGAGCATTTCAGTGAACTCAAGGCATGGCTAAGAGGTTGTGTCATTTGTGCATTCCTGGTTTTAATTGGGATCTGGGACGGAGTATCTTACTGCACTTCAGGAGATGCTGCAGTGGGCAGTTCATTCAGGGCATATCCATCTGCTCCAGTCCAGCGCTCTCCAGAGGCCACTGTGTGTAGGTCTTCTTCTGTCCCTGGAATACTTTCTCATGCTTCTTCATTGATTTGGAAGTTCACACTGCTTTTTCCTCACTTTTTTTCCTTCACTTCTCTGCATCCTGTGTGTTTTTTCTTGCTCTTCAATATGTTTTCAGGGAGGTGACTGCAGTTTTAGTGATGCTCACTGTGCCCTGTGTGTGTGTTCATTGTGGAGCTGCCTAGCAGCATTTGTTTTGTCTGGTCTTTTCCCACAGAGGCCATTCTGTAGCTGTTCCACTGCCAACACTTTGCCACATAAAATCATGGAAAAGCAAACAAAAGCAAAGCATAACCCCACAGCTCACCTGAATGGGATGGACATTAATAATCTTAAATTTGTTTTTTGATGTTGGGAAAATGCTTGCATGGGGTAACAGATCTGTTAACATGTGAGAGATAAATATTATAAAGTGGCTGACTTGAGGTGTGAATTTAGGTCCATGACAAATTCAGGAACAACTGGAACTATGAAACTTCTGTTCCAAAATACCTGGATTCACTGAGACTGGTGGTGTTGCTGATGACTGCTCTGCATACATCCATTGGCTTCTATTGCTGCTCCAGGCCAAGACCTCCTTTTTCACTGCAGGAGCTGGGCATTGCTTTAGGAGGAAGGGAAGAAATTCGCTGATTGATTCCATTCCTAATAACCAGGTTTTTCTGTTTTCCTTTCTCTTGTTTCTATATCTACAAATTTCTCTTGCTGTTGGAAATATTTGCAAACTCTGTTAGTGGTTGGGCTTTTGTTCTGGCTCATTATTTTCCCCTGCTGTTGCTCCTTTTATCTGGCTATATTGTTTTTATTCTCTCTCCACATTACAGTCCCATTTGGCTCATCCTCTCCTTTCTTTTCTATAAAACATGATTTTTATCATCCATAAAGCATGCTTCTAAAACTTCAACAATACTAAAAACTGGAAAGTCACACTTCTTGTAAATTCTGTTTTGCCTCAGTCTTTTCCTTATTTTTAGGCAGAAGGAAAGAGAGAAAAATACATTTAAGTCAAAATTACCCATACAGAATAATTCTCAGGGACTAGGAAGTAATACCTTTTCCATAGTTCTTAATACTAGTTGCTATGTTCAAAATCTGTGAAAAGAAAATAATGCCATTTTCAATTCTTTGGAGGTTAAGGTAATTTTATTTATCTTTTTAAGTGTCTAGAAAATTATATTGGTTTACTCTATCTTGTACCAAAAAAGAAACTCCTGTAAAACTCGTTTATCCACCATTTGGTTTTCTTGAACTATTTGTAACGTACTCTGAAAGGAATATCAAGGAAGTTGTACTGTGTGCTGTCAGTTTGGATTGCATAGAGAGCAACCATTTTTAGCTGACCATGCAGATACACAAATTAATTAAAATGCTTTTAGATTCTTTTTAGGATCTGAAGAAAACTTCTTAGACTCCCAGAAGGCTTATGTTACATTAATACCCAACATGTATTGGATTTTCAGCTGGTCATGCTACTGCTCTGGCTAAACACAGAATGATTTCTTCATGTTGGTCATGTCACACATTTGTGACAGGTCCTAGAACAGTAAATTGGAGGATGCAAAGAGAGGACTAATAGGAGATATTCCCCATCCATATTGCTGGCCTGAACTGCAGAAAAGATCTCACAGTTCTTGTTGCACAACAATAAGATTGCTTCAGTTCTTGAAGCTCTTTGAAAGTCGGGATGAGTTACTTGATGTTATAATAAAGATAGACAAATATAATATCTTTACAACATTGGGCAGCTTTCTTTCCAAAGACACTAATTTCTGCTTCATTTCTATGCTGCACTCTTCCAGCTGTTGTTCCCCTTACCCTTTCGTTGTAAATAGTGAATATAATATGCTCCTTTACTTCTGATAAAATTAATTAATCTGTGATTAGTACCAGTATTTCTCCATAAGCATAAAAAAACATGCTCAAAGACTTGGGTTCATGTGTTCCTAGAATATTCATCTTGCTCTTGTATTAATTTGAATTATTGCAAGACCAAATAAAAAATCTCATTAAATGCACCTGGCAAATCATACTCCCTCAAGATTTTGCATGGCAAGATTTCACCTCCTTTTCACTGGAGCCCTTTTAAAGGCCAGGTTATAGAACTGTCTAGGTCATTCTTGCCCAGGGGAAGCCTGGTGCTGCTTCAGACCTTCTTAGCCATCAGACTGAGAAAACTACAGAAATATTTACAGTGTACAGCTCAATACCTGTAGCAAGAGGAAGCTGTTTTGATTGAAGGACAAGGAAACGTGAGCAGCCTGAATCAGCTTCCTTGTTCAATTTGGGATGCCAGAACTTGGTATATTGAACTCCCTGAGGCTTTAGGGTGAGTCCTTCAAAATCTCTTCTGCACATTTTCTTATTATTTGGGATTTCTTTTGCACACAGTAAGCTTTTTTTTCTTTTTGCTAAAACTCATTAAATATAACCCCAACACTAAAGTGAAACATTATTCTCTAACCCTTACTTGCATGAATTTGTTCTACTCTGTGTTCCACTCTGTATGTGTGTGTATGTGTGTGTGTAAGAGCTGATGTTGTATTTCAAATAAATAGCAGGGAAACCTCCCACAGCACATGACATTTTTTCTGTCTTGCACCTCTCCCAACACTGAAGTCTAGGTCAGTTCTCAGAGGTTAACTAATGCATTATTTCTGAGAAAGGTCTGCTGCCTACAGGAAACTATTTTCTTTTGGAAGGTGCAAGTGTGGGAGGCATTGAGGAGGGAATCAGGGATGAAATTTCTGCAATATATTTTGTGGAGTGTTCAATTTTTAATTTTTTTTTTCTATTTTTCCCTTTTTCTTTCTTTTTTCCTTTCCTATTTTTTTCCTTTCCTCTGAGACTTCTTTGAGATGCTTTCTTTGTCAGCACTGTGGTTTCCATACTACTCCTGTGCTCATTTGTAAACATTCATCTTCCCCATCTGCAGTTCTCATTCTTGCTCAACATCTTTCCTTGAACTATGTCTTTTTTTATTTTCTGTGGAGTCAGGTTGATAGTGCAGAACTAATAACTTTAACTCTTGAAGTTCAGGTTTATATGGAAGTGTCAGTGAAGCCAAGAGGGAAAACTTTTGACCATAGAATAAAGTTTCCAGTTGGGAAAAAGTTACTGCATAATTTTTACTAACACTTTTTTGCCTTACTCAGCATGTCTATCAGTTATTGCAAAATAGGTTGTATGCCCATGTTAAGAAAATAAGTCACGTCAAAGATTGTTCGCAAATCCCTTACATATATATAATTCTTTTTCCCTGAAATTCTCCCAGCTCTTGGTTAGTTTTGAGTTACCACATCTGGTGTGGATTTCCTGAATGCGTATTGAATTAGCACATCAATCTTACTGAGGCAAGTAAGCTTTGACTGGTGCACAGGCACTCCAGAAATAATAATGAGGATATTTAAATATTCTGAATTTAAACGTTCTCCTACTGGTTGCTATCATTTTCACCTGCTTTTTCTCTAGAAGCCAGTATCTGACTACAGAGTCAACATCTGTGGCAAGTTTCAGCTGTAGCTGACAACTGGAGGACCTACATGATGGACTCTGCACTTTAATCCTAATCTTTACTGCAGATGTTTGTGTGTTTAAATCAGTGTTGCTTTGGTCCTTGTGCTATGGGGAAAAAGCTCTGCCAGTTAGGCCTGGTTTTGCTATCTACAGAGCTGTCACAGTGACCCTTGGAATTGCAAGAGCTTATACCACTTCCTTGCCTACTGATTTCTATTCTTTCGCTTAACTTTGGTTAAGAATTAAAATAACCAAGAAAACCCACATGTAGGGTTTCTTTTGCGATGTTCCTTCAAAATGATTTTGCTGAGCTCTGTGGGGATAGGACAAGTTTTGGATAGAGAATGTTTATTCCACAGGGCACTTTAGATTCTCATCCTTAGATTCAAACTGTTTCCTAGATTGGTTAGAAAAAGGCCACAAGGGAGCCAGAATGTGTCCCTAGTTTGCTTTATTTAATCACCAATGAGATAATTGTTATTTTTCCATGTAAAAAGTGGCATGCAGGCACTAGACATACTGCAGTAGAAAAGCTGCTTCCTTGTTTGAACTGCATTGAATTCAATGACACCTTTCCAAAGTAATTGATCAAATGACGCATGATTATAAGAAGCAGTGTGCTGGTGTTGGCACCCTCTTAATTTCAATTTACCAAGGTAGGGATTGGGCAGTAGTAACTCTGGCTTTTACAGGTTGATGAATAAGCACACTTGAAAACTTTTCTTTTTGTTGTCTAAATTATTTATGAGGCCTGAGGTTAGGCAAAGCTGGCAAACCAATTTATGATTGTACATGATGATACTGCTTACAGAAGGACTACAATTTCATCTCTAGCTCTAAATGGAAACAAAATCCATATCACAGCGTAAAGTGAAAAAGCATCTCTAAGGCTTATAAAAAGTAAGATATCCAAAGGGCATTTTTTCTTGGTCTCTTTTAATAGCATATTTTAGGAAGGGTAAAGTTGCTTGCTGTAATAAATATTAACTTTCATAACTCAACATCTTACTGTAGTTTTCTTGTTTCAGAAGAAGAGTTAGTTTTAGCAGTGTAATACACCACTAGGCTCTAAGGTAGCTCTAAATTATATTTAAGATCCAGGGCCTTCTTTTAGCAAAATATAAACTAAATATAAACTTCCATCTTGAACAGCATCTTTGTTGGTGAACTAGGTCAGATCAGTACCCAGATCCTTACCTGGAATTTATAAGGAGATGCCTTTATGTACTGATTTTTTTGCACATTGGCCCAAGTACAAAACTGCTTTTAAGTACCAGCTTTAGTCGACCTCCTCCAGAAACCTTAACGTTGATTGTGGAGTTCTATCAAGATAGCTGTTGGAATTTTAAATATCTTTGTAATGTAAGTGACCCAGGCACAACTTTTTAGAAAAATATGAGGAGCTGGAATAGAGCTCTTTCTCATTAGTGCAACTCCTTTTGTCCATCATTGTATTCTCAGTTAGCACAATGGAGGTTTTCCAGTGTGAACCTTTTGTACGTGAAAATTGTCGTCTTGTACTGATGAGTATTAATTGCTGTGTCACTGATGAGCATTAGTTGCTGTGTCACTGTGTGAACATGTGAAGCTCTCATGTCCTAGACATGGGGACTTTTCACTGTATTTGCCTGAAAGAGGGTTCACCGTTGCTAGAATAAAAATCTGCTTTGGCTCTTTGCCTTTAAAAGGCTGCTGTGAAGGGTTTCAGAGATGGGAACCATCCTTTTTTTTTTTTTTTTAACTTGTAATGGGATCTAAAATTGAATATGCTGTTCATTTATTTGTGTGAACATAAATAGAATAGTATGGGGGGGTTTTTTTGGTACAGTTCCTGGGAATGCATATGCAAAGATGGAAATAATAGCTATTTGCAGATTGTAAGAAATGGGACAGAAATTTCTTGTTGCTTCCTTTGTTTAGCTCTCCAAATTCAAAAATTATTTAAAATTTATGCCTTGCTCTGGCTTTGTGTGGCTTTTGAAGGTTCTGATCAGACCTCATTTTATGATGAAACCATACCTTACATGGAGGAACACAGTATGGGTATTCAGCTCTCTATCACTTCTGAGGCAGAGAGGTGAATATTCTGTAACCTTTTCTCAGCTGTCACACTGATCCCTGGGATCCTGGTCTGTGCAAAATGAGAGCGTTCCACCAGGGAATTCCAGTCCATCATAAGCAACATGCATTGCACTGCCTTTTCTGTGAGCATGATCACATGCCTTTTGTGTATTTTTGCTATGAAGGTTTCTGAAATGAAACTGAAATATGTAGTTTTCCATGTTTAAAAATACTTTTTTTTTAAAAAAGTGGTGCTGACTTCATTTAGTCTGTAACTTGAGCAAGTGTGATTCGTGGTTAATCTTCACTTGCATAAGCTTATTGCAAACACTAATTAATCCTATTTGCAAGGACAATTTATGATTAATGCATATCATTAAAATTTACACCTAATTAGATAGAATATAATCTCTAAATTTGTATAAATAGAACTTAACATTTTGAACATTGTAGATAATAAGCAATTTTCTGAACTTACATTTGCATGTACTAATTAATGGCTGCTTCATTGTATTTACATTTGCAAACAGCTTTTTTCTAATTACTCAACTTTGCTCTGTGAACAGAGAAAAATAACATAAACATTTCACACCTTATTTTATATCTAGGTTCATCTTTTGTTTAATTAATTAGTGGCATTTTATTTAACAATTGCTATAGATTTAATTGAATTTTCCTTAAAAAGGGGGGAAATTCTGAACTTTTATCCTTTTACTATATTGATGAATCTTTTTCTTGGAATGCTAAACCCTATGGAGCAATAAACTTGATCACAGCATGCTAAAAATGCATGAGTCAGTATGCAATATAACAAATTCCTTGTGATAATAAATATCTGAGTAGTAATAAATATCTTAGCATTTTTGTTTATATGTACACTTCTTGCCATTCTTAAATATAAGATTTTGAGATCTGGACAATCCAAAATTCTGAAGGAAAGAAAATTTCTCAAAAGCCTTAATTTTTGGTTCTGTTTCCAGAGGCAGATTAAAAAGTACATATACACATTGTGATAAAATAAGTAATTTGTACAATGTAATAGTTAAAGCAAAGTGATAATTTGTAATTATGATATGCTAAAAAATAAAAGCTAGCAGATCTTATTTTTGCAGCTGGTCTTTTACAAACTACCTCTTTCTAAACTAAAGTAAAACCCATAGCTGAAACCCAATCATTATCTTCTATTTAAATCCATTCACTGCTTTCAAAGAATTTTAACTTTTCTTTGGTTCCCTACCATGAGTCAAAAAAGTATTTTTTATAAGCATTTACTATCAGTAGGTAAAAAATACACTTCAACCATCTCATAAAATCATAGCTATTAACAGTAATTGGTGATTATATGCTGCTTAGGGAAATATTTGTTGTTTTGGTTGTTAGATATGCCAGGTCTAGTATAAATAAATAAACCTGAAATAATTGGTAAAGAGATCTGAGACACTTTATTTTTTTGGCTATTGTGTTTTCTACACTACTAGTATGAGTTTCTAATTTAAATGAATGCAGGATTCTAGAGCAGGTCTTGATGTTGCTGCCAGTTTTAATACTGGGCCTCATAATATGAGCTGTAATGCGGGTCAGAGTTGTAGTCTATTTTTTATCTCAGGTCACATAATTCAGCGGTAGTGGTAAATTATCTGTATTCAATATGTGGAAAGCTTCAGTACAGACTGGTGAAAAGTTACATTTCTAAAATCTCACTGAAATACCTCAGAAAGCCTAACTTAGAGGTTATTCAAATACACTAGTGATAGCTTGAGTTAGACTATGCAGTGTCATTTCTCCTTCATCCATTTTTCTGTCAGTCAGTCAGTCCATGCATTTCACCTTTTAGGCTTGTAATTACACTTGGTAGTATTTTAAAAATGACCAACTTCATTATCTCTTTTTTTTTTCAGGTTGTGTGTCTTACTCATTCTTCTGAGTCAAAAATGGACACCTGTTTTAAGGGACAGTTTTGTGGGGTTTTTTTATGAATGTTGTAACTCTTTATTTGCTTATGCTTTTGGTTTGTTTATTTAATTGCTCAAAAAAAGTCTCCAGGGAAAGCTTCTGACATGCTTCCATTGGAGGGGGATTCATTACATGTCCAAAAGTTTGGGCAGAAAAAAAATTCAGTGGAAAGCAACAAAAGCTCTTTCACTTCCTGAGGCCTACCTGGTATTTGAGAGTTTGATTTCTTAGTAGTGCTTGATCCATCTGTGACTGTTGAGACACTGTCACACTTTCTAAGGCACTTTATTTTTTAAAAAAATTGTAATTTAATGATTGGGGTTTTTTTGGCCAGCAAAAGACAAAATTCTGTATTCAATAACAAAGCATTATTAGGATCAAAGTAGGAAGACAAGATCCTCTCAAGTATTTTAATCAAATGTTTTCATTTACTTCAGAAAACTTAAACCAAATCCTCCTTTATGCAAGTTTTCATTGCTAGTTGCATCTGTTTAACCTTCCACAGACTGTTGCTTCCCTTCTTTTAAATTCTGAAATCAAGCTCTTTGCTCTTAACCTTCTTTTAATTCTCCAGGTGTACAGAAAGCAGTTTAATTCATGTTCACGTGTTGTGACACTGCTGGGTCACTGAAATTTTGGCAGTTTTTTGTACATGTGTCTCACATTACACATGTAATTTCCTCAAAGTTTTAGCTTTAAAAGAGGTAATTCTTGTCTTATTCACAAGTACAAATCGGATTTTTAAGTTCTGATAGTTGTTACTCGGAAATTTGTGTGTTTAAAGATTTTTTGGACAAAAGTCTTCAAAATCAAAACATCCTGTAATACAAATATAACAACATTCCCTTCACTGGGATTCAGTTTAGATAGTTTACAGTTAATCATGAGGTCCCTGTTTCACAATTATTTTTAAACCTTAAACTGCATCATTTATGTGTTGTTGTTCTTAAAATAATGTCGCTATTGAACTTCAAGAGCTGTCCACAAGTTGTGATCCAATGGTAATTTATGTTATAATGTTTGCCAGGCACTTGCAAGAGCTGAAAGTAGTCACTGCTGAGGCAATTTGAATCTCCACATGTGTCCTCATTTAGGTATTCACTTATGCTGTCATAATTACTTAAATGTCATGTTTAAACATTTAATCTTTTTCAATGCCTTAAGAAAGCCAAGTGATTACGGTGGCAACAGCATTTACATGCAGGGAGGGAGTGCTACGTTTTGTATATATGTATATACACAAGTGGATCAAAAATTTAGCCCTAAGACACCCAGAATAATCCTTTTTATCAGTTGAATGCTGCTAAGGTTTCCTGAGATTGCTGCTGTATTTTGGGGCTACATTTCAAGACTGGAAATTAATAATTTGTGAAAGTCCAAAGGAACTAGAAGGAGATGAGCAAAAGGCAAGAAACCATCTCTTGTTCAGAGAATTTGCTGGAATCTGAATAGCTTAAGGTAAACCATACTGACATGGATCTCTAAGCTCAGAGTTTCTGCTAAAACTGTTTGTGTATCAGTTCTTTTGCAGCCTTAGTGTTGCATATAAACAACAGTGAAGTTGAGACAGTTAAAGCTAAGTGGGAAAGAGGAAAATGTCAGTAATTCTTTATGAGTAGGAACCTGGGAAACAAACAATATTTATTAGCAAAAGCAGCCTTCGATGATACAGATCTGAGCTTGTCTGTGAAGGATCACCCTGGGATTCATTTCCATCATAGAGTGGATGTCTGACTTCCTGCTGCCCCTTTCAGTCATGCTGAGCTGCTCACTTATCTTGTGAATTTACATCTTCACTTCAAAAAGTGAACAGTTTTCTACTGGCTGCCTCAGTTTGAGAGCTGTTTAAAGCCAGGTCTGGCAGTTTAAAGAGCAAGATCATGAAATTGGGAAGAGTAGATGATTATAGGAAAGACTGACACCTCCCTGAAGATGTGATTCACTCCAGCTAAACCTGTAATTCACAGTTTGCCACTGAATTTGCACTAGTTTCCCCCAGACAACCTGGAGAGCCAATCCAGTTTGGCGTTCACTTCTCTATTGGGCTTTGGTGCCACTGCCCGAGGCTCCCTGGGGTGTGAGACCAGCCAGCCCTTTTAAGAAAGGAGCAGCAGGAAGCCCAACAATACCATTGCTGCAGCCTGCTGATGTAGCACTTAAGGTCTCCAGGGAAGCAGAGGGCCTAGGGACAAGAAGGCATGGCTTTTTACTTTTTCCCCATAGTGGACAGTGATTTTTAGGTGTGTGGTCCCTTGTCTTGGAGAGCTCACAGTGACAGTAACCTGTGATGCAATTGCTGCTGCTTGCATTGGACTGGGCAGGGCTGCAGGACAAGACTATGGAGTCCAAACTTCAACTTCTTGTGCTCTGGAGTAGTAATATTGCACTAGTGTAAAGAATTGAACTAAAAGTTAACCTGATATTCTGTCTATCCAATGGGTTTTTCAGTGTGGGCTCAGAGAAGTCATGACTCGGGCTTGAGAATTCACAGGGATAAGTGGAAATCAGTGTAAAGTTTAAATGGGGTGGAAATAGCTGGAGTTGAAACCATAGCAAGAGTATGGGCATGCTCAGGCTTGTGCCTGGGGTATGGATTCTTGCCAGTCTTCATAAATGTTTTAAATCATGAGTAATCAATCTCAGACTTCCACATAGTGCAGGAAGTTGATGGACTTGTTTTTTGGTTTTTTTGAATAAAGGAAGTGAAAATGCTAATTTTGTTAGCTGTGTTCTCAATTGGGTCATTAAAAGTAGTTGAGTTACCATATGCACCATAGTGCTGAAGCCCTGAAGCTATTGAAAGGGAAGCTTGAAAGAAGTAGTTTTATGTTTGCTAGGAAAATTCAATGTTATTAATGTAAGGCTGGCAAGAGATAAATATCTGTTCATCAATATTTCATCTAGACAAATTTATCATAATGTTTTCAGAAGCACCCACCCTTAAATATATTCTCCAAACTCAGCTGAAGTGCCTCTGTGCTCCCTCCTTAATCTGGCATCCTGCAACCCCTGGCATATAGGAGTGAGAAGATGTTTACGTAGTATATTAACTCCAAATGTTGATTTCTTTCTTTTTTTGATAGCTATTCAGTCAACTGTTACTAGATCTTCTGAGACAAGATGAATATTTTTTTTCTAGGCTGGAGGAAAGAAGGAAGCAATCACTAATAATGTAGTTCTGCACTACTGTCACTCCAACAGCAAGGCGCTAACTGGAGTGGTTTCAGCTTTCTGTGTTGCATTGGATTTGGTCATCATGGAGCCACTCGGCAAGTCAGTGAGCGTGGTTGGAGGGTTCCATCTGCACCAGCTTGTCCTGCAGCATCCTGATCTTTAGAGCTGGCATAAATGAGTGGAGGCACGTAAGAGCGCACTGACTTCCCTTTCAGTGCAGCTTGCCCCTGCAGCAGCAGGTTGGATATGGCAGCCTTGTAATTGTGAGAGGGGAAACCGAGACAAGCTGGCACTCAAGCTTCCCCCACTATCTGTGGGCCGTGAGTGTCAGTGGAAGCACCCACAGGTGCTTCTTGGTGATGTCTTCTCTTATGGGCAGCTACTGAAGGTATGGGATGTTTCTTTCTGAGAAATGGAGAATTTATACAAGACACTGAAAAGTCATGCTTAATCCATTTACACACCACCAGGTGCAGAAAAAAAACTCAAACAAACACACACAGTATTATTTCTAAAAGATAAAGTATCAGAATGAGATATTCTGATATTCATAGGATGCTGCAGTTGAAGTTGAGAGCATTTCTCTTCATCTTAAAATGGTACACAAATCTATTAGCCTATCCAAATACAAATAGTTCATGCCTGGGCTGTGGGTGCTGTGACTAAAGCATGTTGCACTTGAAGATTTTACTTTCTACACATTCACCACTCAAAACAATTCATAGCATTTGAAAAAAATTCAGTAGTTCTAGGCGATAAGGTACTTGTTGAAGATAAAATGCCTTAATATCTTTTAGACCTCGGAAAGGAGTGATGAATTGATAATATAATAATATTGGTCTTTTTGCTTTATATTCACTACTGTCTTATGTTAGATATGTAATTGTAATGTCCCTCAGTGTTTTAAGGATTGTTATGGAATTTCTGTTTTACCTTTCTGTACCTGTGCATTTTTGTTATTTTTTCCCCTCCCTATCACAGCATGATTTAGCAGTGAGGCTCTTGAATTTAATTGTCAGAAAACCTGTTTTCTGACCTCATTCTTCCACTGAAGTCATGTGTGATCTCACCTTGGTCATTCTTCCTTTCTCGACCTTATTTTCCATTTATTGAAGTGCTTTGAATTCTCCGAATGTTCAAAATTACTCTTTATTATGAAAAAGTACCAGCATTTTTGGTTGATATTTACATAAAATATTTATATTTGCCGTACTTCGATCCTACCAGTTTAGTAGAAGTAACAACTGTGATGGTTTTGTGTCAGCATTTGAAAGTAAAAATGATTGTTCATGATGCAAAATTTATTCAACTTGTTATTAACAGTTAAAATAGGCAATTTTAAAACCCTCCCTGTCTTTACCTTACTTGAAAAGTAGTGCAGTGAGGTTCACAGTGAATCATAAATTTTCAACAATCCACGAATGGAAGGATCAAGACTGTTCTTTTTTTCCTTGTTTGAACTAGAATACTTATCAGAGACTCAGGTGCTTTAACCCAGGAAGTTTTTGATAGGTAATTTTTCTGCAGTTTGTTATTTGTTTGTTTTTCAGGGGGAGAGGGTCTACAATTTGGATACTTTGCAATATGGCTTGTTATTCACTGCCTCAGAGGTAAAATACTTTTTAATAAATCTGGAGGATTTTAATCTGAAAGTACGTTCTATGGTGCTGAGATTAATACTGATTTCTAAGACATATTTCATCTCTTATTACAGGAAAATGACAGAAGGTTTCTAAAAATAGAACTTAGTCTGGTAAAGATTATTGCCTGTGTGGGTTTGGATGTTTAATTTTGAAACTTGATTACTAAATAAGGGTTTTCATTGCAAAACAAACGAACAAAAAATCCCTGCAAATTTGTTTCCTTTAGGTGCATGTACAGAAATGACTTTTGCACACTTCCCCTAAAAGTTCCTTTGATATCGGTGACACCCGTCCCTTGATTTAGCGCAAATCACAGTTAAGGCACAAGTGAAGGATTCTCCAAGAGTGCGTGTGGTGTTATTTTATTGAAGGTGTATTGGACCATGACATGGAGCCTTATTCTGCTTTCCTGTGCCGTGATGGGATTAACTTCTACTGTAGTCAATGCTCTTTTGATTAATGAATCACAAAATATGGGCCAGCTGGACAGCAACCTATCCCATGAGCCTTGTGATGTTTCCAAATCCATCATTCTTGACGTGTCTCATTTTCCCTGTGGGCTGCCATAGCCTCTCTTCCGCAGCAGGTTTGAACTTCTAAATTACGACACTTCAGATGAAAAAGTGAAATACATTTCAAAAATTCAGAATTTTCTTGTAGTCAGTGAGTTCTACTGTCTTTTGTTATAGATGATCAGTCAATTGACTTACAATTTTATATTCTGCTCTTCTGATGGATTGGATGTAAGGATGTGCTGTTTTCTTTCAGTAACATATCAGCAAAATAAACTGGCATGTTAATTAAATACTTTCTGATTGCAGATAGACATATCTGTGGGTTAACTTTGTAAGGGCTTCAAGCCAAGTTCAATTTTGCAAGCCATTCTGTGGTGCTATTTTGGGTTTCTTTTATTCCTCTTGTAGTGTAGAAGAAATTGTTTGGTGTCTCCAAGCACAGCCAGCTCAGACTGCACCTTTCTTGGCTACTCTGTGAATATGATTACTTCAGTAAAATGCAAGCATTGTAAGCCCTAATGCCTGCACTTACATCTTACTGCCCACATGCTTTCAAGAAGACATCATACAGAGAACTGTAGAGGATTTGATCCCAACGAAAATATGGTCTATTATGACAAAAAAAGTTATTTATACTTGTGTATTTAAAAAATATTTCGTAGTTGTACATGTCTTAATGTAACAGCCAGTTTAGCAAGATTTGTATCATTTGCTGGAAATATTATCTATTGAAGAGTTTCATCCAAGCAAGTGGTGACTCCAAAACTGACCTCTGCAACAGAATTGTTAGGGATAAAGAAAATGTAAAATGCTGTGGGAGGCAGCAGTCTCCTATTTACCTTTCTTCACTTGTCCTCATAGTTTTCTGTTGCTTTTTCAGGGATCTCTGCTTTCCCAGTACAATACAGATCCCATGGCGGAGAACATGAGCTGCTTTTGTGAAAGCCAGCTTACAAGCTGCAAGCAAACCATTTGCCGAGACAGCAAATGGTTTAAACTGTGGGAGATATGCTAAATGACAGACAACACCACTTTATCCAAAACCAGTTTGGGCTGTTTTTACATGGCTTGTGCCCCTTTCCTTGGTAGTGGAGGATTGAGAAATACTAACGTTTGTCCTTGGGGTGCATGATCAAATTGGTGGTTTCATTTTTAAGTGAATCACAAAAAATAGTCTTTTCCTATGAAAAAACCCCAGGTGTTCTGGTTTTGTTTTTTTAAAAAAAGCATTGCTGACATGTCTTTTAAAAAATGTCATTCTGTTGTGAAAGGGTATGAGAATATATGCCAACAGGAGAATAAGCTTCAACTTATGTGCAACTGTAAGTGTTACATAAGTAATTTCTTTATCATCTTTATTAATTCCAATAATTATTATTAATTCCTAATTAATTTTAATTCCTATAAAGGAATTAATAAAGGAAGTATTAATTCCTATAAAGCATTTTCAGTTATTTTTTTCACCTGATTTACAATGTAACCAGGACTGGCTGAAAATATAGACATAAATATGTTTTTTTGGTTAATTATTTAGAAAAGACAAGGTAAAATAGTAGTAGTTAACTAACAGTATAAAACTCATTTTGCAGAAAAACTGATATATTTCATGGCTATATTCTGGTTTGTACATCTGAAAATGCACTTTGAATTTATGCCAGGATACTGCATCATTAATGTTTAATAGACAAATAAATCAAGGTCTCATCAGCATAACAATGCTATAATCTTTGGATCTGAGTAATGTGTCTTATGTGGGTGGGCGTCAATGGCAAGGAAGATTAGATAAAATATGCAACTTTATGTAAGGCACTGTGGGGGATTGCTGAAGATCTGGATGCTATTCCTGAGTCACAGCATAGTAATGTTTATGTATAAAAACACTATAAAATTAGAGTTAGACCATAAAAGAGACACCAATATTAACATAAAATAAAAGGAAAAAAAATCTCTACTTCACTTTAAGACACACACACAAAAAAGTGTACAATGAAAGCCCCACTATAAACAGAAAACTTATACTTAGAAATTTTTTCTGTGCTGTGGTAATTTGTTTACTTAGATCCAAAACCTTGTATTCCACAAAGGACAAAACCAAACAATTAACTAGTTTCCCATATAGCAATTGTGATTCATGGTTGTTTATATTAGATCTGTAGATTGTATGGAGATTTATAGAGAGCCTGTCTGTATATCAGAATGGTTCACTTTATCCTCAGAAAAAAATGCCACTGCAGTCACACCAGTACCACAGCGTAAGCAGCAGCAGGGTTTTCATAAAGCTTCATTAGCTGATGATAAGAGTACAAGTTTTTGGTGAAGACAGAAATTTGAGGGCCAAACTACTGCTCTGCACCGTTTGTGTTTGACTATACCCTGTGTGTCTTAAGATCCCCCCAGGGAGTGATAATCAAAAGTCAATCTGAGTCTGTTAGAGGTGAAGTTAGAGGAAGGCAGCCAATGTTTTTCTAAAGTTTTGTCCTTCAGGCAGCCTGTGAAATACAACCAAATTTTGTAGGGAAGCTTGTCAATATATTCTAAGCTACAGACAAAGGAGCAGCCTGGTAGAAAGCTTCAATATACTTTTAAGGTTTTGGAATTGTGGTTGCAGATTTAATAGTTTTTAATATTTAGGAGAGGGGGGGGTTAGTTGTTGGTTCTATCTTCAATCTTAGATCTTTCAGTGAATTGTTAGTGGTATTGTGCATTTATATAAAAACATAAATCTAATGCTTTTTATATACATAAAGTTTAGCTTGGAGGTGCTAAGTACCGTTTTTTTATTCTCAATTTGGTAATTCTGAGTAACATAGGCCCACTTTTTCTTTTCATCTGTCTAGCACTTAACAATCTTCCCACATACTGCATCATTTGCAGATTTAATTAATGGCTTCTTCATTTAATGACTATTAGTAGAATTCTGGTGAAACTTTTAACACTCATTTAGCTGCTGGTGGAGTAGGCTGTGTTCCATCAACACTTGGTGAAATTCTGTTACCATCAGTTTTACTTATTAGTTGGCGCTGGTTGTGATTCATCTAGTGATACATTAAAGACAAATTACTTCAATCTTGTTGTTAAACTTCCTGACATGATTTACCAGTCACACTATGTTGCTTTATTAAATGTAATAAAATGTCTCAGATCAAGAACATGACTAGTTCCAGAGATTTTTGTGTTGTTTTAAGTGACTTGTGAAAATTAAACATTTTACAAACATTGAGTTAGACAGAAAGCAAATACAAAAATCTGGTTTTGTAGACAGAAGTCTTCTAACAAAGTCTAAGATTCAGTGACCCTGGTCATTGCCTTAGGAGGATTTGAAGTGCAAATTTTTCCAGGTTGTTGTTGTTGTTTTAATACCAATCCAAGTATGTACTTAAGAAAATGCAGGAAAATGGAGAATCTCACTGATATGCTTATTTTCTTTCATAAGCATTGTGTGTTGGTGCAGCCTAAGCAGGTTTCCAGGATCTTTGGACCCTTTTTCCTTTTCTGTATAAAATAAATCTGATTCAAACAAATAAGGATAGTTGATTCCCACATCTATGTCTAAATCATCTATTTAGTTGTTCCTAAAATATTTTCTCTTCTCTGTTATTTTAGCAGCTGCAGCTTTCTAAATTTGAAACAGCAGTTTTTCTCTGCCTTGCAGATATGTTAAATGCTTGCTTTTTCTCTAAGAAATTTTTCAGTTATGTATATATGGACACTTAGATGGGTTGAGGGTGCTCATGTATCCTCACTCATTAAACCCTTAAAAGACCCAGAGAAGCAGGAGAGCATGGACTCTGAGCAACAGAGTCCATAATTCAGTAACATGTTTAATGTATTTATAACCTGTTTTCATTTTGTAGAAACCTAAACGAGGCAGAAGTGCACACACTTCGGAGTTTTGTTGAGTTGGAATGGAAGCACTAAACTATCCATCCTCCGGCAGGAATGGAAATTTATAGCACAGCTAGAAATGGAGCCATAATACTTTAGAATGTTATCTTGGCTCTTAAGAGATAACCATCATCCCTCCCATTTACCTTATTTATGTTTAACCAAGATGTACTAGCCAAAGAAGAGAAAATATGTGCTTTTAATTTTTTTTTCAGTCACTGTGTGTTTTTATCTTCCACTTGCATACGGTGAACTTCTCTCCCCAAAACATAGTTTGATTTTGGACTATCTAGCTCTGGCTATATCATACTTTTATATCTGCACCAGTAGTAGATTGTTTCGGATTTGCCAGGGAAGAAATTTCATTAATTATATGTACTTTCCAAAATGCACATATTCTCTTCAACATATTGAAATAGTTGTAGTTGCTTAAACACTCAACTAAACCCACTATATCTTTCTGACTTTACAGTCCATGACCCTCAAGCCTTGGTAGCATGATAGCCTGGGATTCCAGGGCTTCAGGCTCTATAGCTGGCTTTTAAAAAATTCAAGTAGTTGTAAAAAGAAGACCAACAAAAACCAGCAACTAATATACTGACTGGTCATTTTTTTTTTTTTCACCAACTTTGTAAGAATTTAAAACTTTGTAAGTACTTCCTGAGTTAATGTCGATCATAAAGTTCTAAAGGCTATTAAAGAGATTTAAGCTCTATTTGAAGTGAGAAGCCATGTTTTTGCACACCATAAGTTGGAAGATATGTGTAGTAAAAAGAATAGTTTATTGGGCAATAATGATGAAAGTCAAAGATATTTATTATCATTTCCTGGAGGAAGTGTTCAAGCATGTGTTTGACTTGTATTTGGTGCCCAGCTCGTGTGGATCTTATCTCAGATCAGCATCCCTTCCCTGTGCTCTTGATGTTCCTACAATTTCCTTGTCACACCTTCTCCATGGCTGTGTTTGGCACAACAATATATTCTAAACCTCCGTGGCACAGATGTAGGACTTAGTGCAGTTCTTGACATCACCTTTAGTGAAGTGGTAAGTATCCCGTGGTACAGGGTTGCACTGTAGTCTTTTAGTACAGTGCATCCAAACAGTGCTCTCCTTTATAACAAAAATCCCTGCAATTGCATTTTCACGTGTCCTTTTAACCTGCTGTGAAATGGCAGTGATGCATCAAGCATAAGAACTCATGAAAGTAACATTCCTTCAGCACAGTATTGGAAAAAGGTCTTTGTTTCATTGCATTTTGTCCCATTTCAGAAATAGATTTCAAAGAAAAAGGCAGAATAGAATATAAGCTAACCTCTAGAGAAGGATTTGAAAATGAACAAAAAAGTTCATTTTTGTTGGGAGGGAAAAAAGTAGTGCTTCTTTTTCTATTTGCATTTGAGCTACAAACTTTTTAGCAACTACTAATAGTTTGTAAAAAAAATTACCACATACAAGCAAGACTTATAAATATTATTTATTTATGTAGTTATTTATTTATATTATTTGCACTACAGAAACCACATTTGGTTGTGCAATAGTATAAAATCCTTTTTCTTTTTTTCGTATGTAACATGTATTCTTCGTACATGTTATAGTTCTCTGATTATTTATATGTGCACAGCAAATGGCTGCAGAAAGCACCAGTTCGGGTGAATGTAATGGGGATTGTCTCCCAAAAGATCTGATATTGAAATTATCAATTTTGGATAGATAAGAGTTTAGTTTAGGAGGAATGAATTTAAAGTAGCACTGCCAATCATTATATAATTTTTAATACACATTTTAATTTGTTAGAAACAATTATTAGCTTAAGCAATAGGAAGATCAAGATGCAGGTAATAGTAACTCAGGGCAAGGCTTTCTTTACAGTTACTCTGGAACAGAAAAAAAAATTAAATGCAGTGCTTTTGAAATCAGGGAGACTTAATTACTTGAATTTCAGACCTTCGAATGAAAGGAATGATCAGATGATTAATATGTTTTGCAGGAAGAAAAACAGTAACAAAAACTTTTTTTGCACGACTCAGTTTAATTTGAAATTTATTGATTAATGAGATTAAAAGAGTTATTTATTCTTTCTATTTGCTTTCTGCAGCTCTTTTTTTTTTTTTTTTTTTTTTTTTTTCAGGTCAGATAATGCTAACAGATACACACTCTATCTAGTGCTCCTTTTTACCTCACTATACATACTGCAATGTTGTTATAATTTAATGTGGTTGTTGGGTGGCAGGATATTTATAAAATTTATGTTAGAGCTATAAACATGGAGAAGTAATGTACAGGCAGTGACGACGGAGAAGGACTGAATTTTCCAATTGTGACCACAGGAGTGATAATTAAAACCCTGAACAGGGCAAGAACTGAAGAGCAGGAGGTCACAAATAAATCTGCGTGACTCTGTTGTAGGAGCAATGCGGTGCCAGCCTCTGACAGCCTCGGTTCCTATCTGCAGGGCAAGGACAAGGACAGAAGAGTATGAGGAACCATAAAACTGTCCTTCACTTGAAGGGATGTGAAGGAGGTTTCTAATTTTTTTTTTTTAATTATGTTGGACCTTCCAATATGAGATTTTTTTTACCAACCCATTCTTTTTCAGATTTAGTCTGTCTGTCTCCTAGTGTCATCTTGTTTCTTTGAAGGGGGTGTGTGGGTGTATATGTGCGCACGTCTGCATCTAAATATTCCTTGTGTCACAAATACTGTGTGTTTGTAAAGGATTGTATCCCCCAAAGCTGAAAATTATGGTTTAGAAGATAAATTAGGCAGTAATTTCATTTTGGACCTGTTTCAAAAGAAATTGGCACAGAATAGTCGTGAGCTTAGCAAACATTATTTTTATTCTCCAAGATGCATTACAACATAGAAATAAAAATAAACCTCAGTCTCTAAAAGGGAGCATTTCACAGGCTGGTACTTGTCAGCCTTGTTCTGCTTGAAGATGACAGCACAGACAGTTGTGTAAACATCATTTTGCAAGACACACTGTACTTATGCATCTTATTTATCCCCATTTGAGGGCTGAAGCCTAAAGTCTGTACACAGTCGGTGTGATCCCATTAACTTAATAATAATAATGTTTTTATTAAATAATGCTTTCTGAAAATGATTGATTCCATGGCCTGTCTTTGGATTGAGTTGGCTGTTGACATATCTAAAGAAGGTTTGTAGCCCAGGTACTACAGTTTAGGAAAGTACTAAAGTATTAGTTTGGGTGACTTAATTAACCCTTTCTTAGTCCTATTCTTAAATAAGGCAAGATTGAAGACATGTTTAACATTGAAAATTTCATGCATTTATTTGAATTTTTGCATGTTCCATTCAGGTACAAGTTGAATTTTTTTTTCCAGTAGTTTAAAGATATTTTGTCAATTCTTATAGTTTATAGGCCTGGGGGAGGAAATCAGTTGTTAGAAGTATTGCTATATTATGTCAAGTAAAAGACAGAAGGGATTTCCAAACTAAGGTTCAGATGAAAGGAAATTTGTGAATACATACAAACTTTATTACAAATGGTTAAATAATGGTAGAGAGAAAGTAAATTACTTACCCTAGATCAATGACAGATGAAGAGAATTCTTCATTTCTAATAGATTCTTATCTTTAGCCTATGGATCTTGTGACATTCTGCAATTCTCATCCTATAATCAGAATAGTCATTCATAAGCATGTAATGAAAGCTTAATCAAAGTTATAAACATTTCATTTAATCTGACTGAGAAATCAGAATTCTTTAGAAAAAGTAGATCTGTAATAAATTACTAATGAGGTTGGCAGTGAATCAGATTACTACTTTGAGAACAAAATCCATACTGAAAGCTCTACAAAAAGAGTATGAAAAAGATATATTTAGCTATGTTACTGTAATTCGAGTAGCTTGAACATTTACTTTGATCATTTTTGATAACATATGTTCAACCTTTTCATGAATGATTGTTTATAGTATAACTAAATCATCTCTATGGTTTTTTTACTCATTAAAAATGCAATTTACATTGTGCCAAGCTTAATAATCAATTGTGGTATAAGACAGAAACAATTTGAAATAAAACTAAAAGAATTTTTATCCTTTTTTCCAGAGCCTAACTGTGCAGAAGAGGTTAACCCCAGCAGTGTTACTTAATCTTCATAAGTGCAGATAAATCTCTTGTCAGATCATGTATCTATTCATGACCCACAGATACTTTTAGTGTAAAATATTACCTTCTTTATGTATTTTCTACCGTCTCTTCTTTCTTTGAAATGAAAATGCTGCTATAACATAACAAAATGCCATCTCTCGTACCACTGTCCCACAAGAAATTTTGTCACTTTAAAGTAACAGTGGTATGAAGCAAATGAAACTAGTTTAACCTTTAAATGTTAGTCAGAGCCACCTGCTAAAGAAAGACTGATATATGTGTTAGTGAGAGAATTTCACTAAATTTCTTTTTTGATGCAGTCATCAATTTTAAGAAATCTCCCTTTTCCTCTCAACTAAATGAGGTCTCGCTTGTTGTACTTTATGTAGATGTCTTTGGCCTGGAAATGTCTTCAGTTCCTGAAAAAAAGAAAATGTAATGAATATATCTCATAATAATTCTTTAAATATTTTGTGTATCAATGGATATCTGTTATAGAAAAGGAGTATACAGCTGAGGCACTATCATGGGATCTCATATCAGTCAAGTGTTATTTGTATTTACATCAGCAATGTGTTCTTTTACGAAGCTGATGATGGTGGTGGATTTTACAGTGGGCTTTTCTTGGGAAATTTGCCCCAGTAAGGTCACAAGGCTAAAGCAGACCTGTATTACAAATGCACGTGGTGAGTCAGGAATATACAAGTATTCCTGAAAGCCTAATCTCCCGAGTGGAAGGTATTTCATTTAAGGGTTTATAAAGCAAAATAAAGTAGGGTAGTTCACTTATGGATTGATTAAGGATTTTTTTAATCAGTTCTGGCAAAATCATGGGATAATGAGGTAGGTTAAATTGTCTGGGTTTTTTTTTTGTTAGAGAATCTGTCAAATGAATATCGTCTGACAGTGATGTTCTCAAGAGAGAGCATTGTTCAGGTACTTCATCAAGGAACTCAGCAGTGGGTTAGAAGTAGTATTTCCTCTGTTTTATCTATTGCATTTTGGGTTAAGGATATCATACATGCCAAATCAGGGCAGAGAGGAGTTTGAAATCCACCAATAAGTGGTACATTTATTGTGTTAGGTGCTAATTGCATTGGCATCAGAGCAAGAAGAGCATTGGAGGGAACATTAGTATGGTGTCACACTGAAGTGAGAATGACTTGTGTTGCTGATGCCTCTAAACATAAGAATAAATTTAGATGATAATTCTGATTTTTGAGGCCTGTTTTTTTTTTTTTTCTGTACTGTATTTTGTTCTTTGTCCTATGCAAACACATTTTAAGATATTATCTCTTTGCACATAGGGGAAATATCAATGAGAGAATGTATAAAACAATGAGAACTAGGAATTCAAATTCTTGTTGAAGGATCCATTAATGTGACTCAGGATTTCATTGCACACTTTAAATTGATGACAGATTGTATTGTCCTAGTACTGAACAAAGGAATATCAATTGGTTACTTTTAAATTGCATTTAACAATTGGAGCTGCTGATTTCTTTCAAAAGATCACAGGAGGGTACCTTTGAGGTGTGTTTGCAATTATCCCTAAAAGCCTGGTGAAGGAATTTGTCTTTCAGATTTCTGGAATCATCTAAGTAGTTTTCAATGTTAAGGTCCATGTTACTAACTTTTTCTTGATGTTTTTGTGGCTTCTCAGTGGACAGTTTCCAAAGGGTCCTTTGGGAGAATGTTGAGATGATTTGCACATTCTCCCAGAGGTATTTAAGGCACATAGCAATGGGAGACTATGTGATAAGGAAAGAACAGTGAGGACTGGGTAGTTCTCTACCTTATCTTCAAAATCTGCAGTCTAATACAGGGCCAGCTGCAAGTCCTTTGTATTCCCAGCTTCCAGGAGAGGGGAAAACAGGGAGCTATTTTTCCGACACGCCCTCCCCTCCGTGGGCCTTTGTGGAACCAGGGTGGAGGATTTGGTTTTGTCTGCTTGCTGCCCAGGCCTTAAAGGATTTCTCTGAGGTGAGGAGTGCGAGGGCAGGTGTGAGAACACGGGACCAGTGGCAGGAGCTGGGACTGCGGGGAGATGCGGGGCCGAGCCGAGGAGGAGGGACGGGGAGCAGCTTTGGTGTGCAGTGTAAGGCACAGCGAGCGGCTTCGGAACACGGTGTAAGAGACAGCTTGTCACCACAGCCTGGCCTGATAGAAGAAGGGACCTTGTTTGAGTCACAGTTGCTCTAAATTTACCTGTCTGTTTTCTTGCATGGAGCTTTTCTGCACCCCTAAGTGGTGGGTTGGGTTTTTCTGGAGCCAAGGAGTTATATGTAGGAATATGTTTTAAGCAGTCTTTACCAACTTCGTAAACACAAAAACTGAGGGGTATGGGAGACTTTTTTTTTTTTTTTAAGTTGCAAGGATCTAGCTCAGTGGAAAAGTTTTTCTCCCGTGTTTGTTAATGGATGAAAATCCAGAATGGCTTAGTAGTGGGGCAATAATGTATAAAATTATGAGCAGTAGGCTATTGCAATCCTCTTGCAGGAGGAGGAGAAGGCTAGAACTGAAGAGGTCTCATGTCATTATGCAAGAAATCCCTAGGTATGGAGGTTGCCATGGGCTGCAATACTGTGTTTTGACAATGACATGCTGCCAGGTGTTCCATTTTCGTTGTTTTCATAGGAGAAAAATAAATTCTGTGGATCTATCACAAATGAAGCAGAACTGATGGTGCCAGCATAAAATTTCTGTTTAGAAAAATAAATCCCAGCTGCTGTTTAAGTAAGGGTTAGGTGATTTGCTTCACTACAGAGGAAATAAACCACAGGTTGAAAATGTTTGGCATTTTTCTATTAAAAGTATGTTGCATCTGCTCACTTAGAACAGAGAAATTCGTCTAAGTTTGTGAATGCAAACAGATTTAGTTCATTTAAAAATAAGAAACTTAGAGTGAACTTCAGATAAATATCTGTATCCTCTTAAAATACTTACTTAATACAGTATTTTAACTCTGTAGGGTGTGTATTTTTTCTGAGTCAACTGTTGTTCCTTAAAACAACTAATTGAATTATTTTTCCCCTAATTTTGCTATGACTCTACAATCTTACTTGTAGTAAGAGTGATAATCCATGTAATTTAATTTTTTTAAATGCTTACCACAAAATTAATACTAAAACATAAGCAATTGTTGAATGCATCATTATAGTACAATGGCAGTCATACATGCATATTCCTAGTAATATTGTATTTTATTTTTCATGGATTTTCTTGAATTACTGTATTTTTAAAAGGGAGCATCGCTCCCTGTAGCTTATACCAATTCCATGCTGCTGTGATTTCTTCAACATTGCTAAAGACCTATGAGCCCATAGTTATTACTACTGTGAGGTTTCTCAGGGTTTTTTACACAGTATGGTATTCTAATAGTTTGTGATGCAAAAATCATGGAAATTTTAGTTAATTGCTGGGTTATGAGGCTGGGATGCAGGGGAGACAAAGCACACTGATAACAAATTGCATGTGCAAGTTGTACCTGTGTGCACTGAACTTGGGAGAACATGGCAGACAGCTGCCTAGCTCTGCTCCTGTCCCTTTGAGTATCTCTTTCATTTTTAGATCCCTCCTGTGTGTTGCAAAATCTACCCAAACAAAACTCTGCCAAGAGTTTTTGCCAAACAAAAACTCTGCCAAAACTCTACTTGCATCCTAAGCAAGGGCCATCAAGCTGGCAATATCTGACCCTGTCCCATCAGACTCTTTAGCAGAGAAAGTGGTCTTTGCAAAGAGCTTCATTTAGGACCATGGGAATGGCTCCATAATTGTGATTGTTTATTTTTTTGGATGAAAGCTTTACATGGAAGTATAGCACAACCTCATGAAGATTAAAAGTACTGTAGTTTTTCTGCCATCTCTAAAGCAAGATCAAATCACAGCTCAGTGGCCAGATCTGTTGTTTCATTCACCCAAAAGCAGAAAAATTTCATGGAGGTGAAAGGCTTACTATCAAAATAAGTGTTGCCTCAAGGCCTAATTTTTAGTTATTGCAGGTTTTTTGCCAACATGAAGTGCTGAAGTATTACTTACCAAGCCCTTCTAGGAGCTGTTTTGTCCTTTAGCACTGATGATCTAAAGGGACACAAAGCAAATAAGGCTGTTGTGGACTTCTGCTGGGGGTTTTAGTCTTGTGGGCCTGGCAAGATAGCAATTGCAACGTGAAATTGTTAGGTGTCTCATACCTGTTCAGATGATCTCCCTGTCCTTGTTGAGGAGCAGGAGCCAGACACTTCACAGCCACTGTCACCACCAGAAACTTCTGAGGAGAGGTGAGCAACGCTCCCACCTCATCCCTGCATTGTGATTTTTGTGGAATCTTACAACATTTCCACCATCAGCAATAGGCAGAATGTCTCCTCTTGATTGTTGATAATTTTCTGACTTTAACAAGGATTTTAAGAAAGGATTGTGATTGGAATTATGGTCCCCTAATACCACTTTTATTTAAATTAATTACAATAGTTACCCTCTGATTAATAAAATGTTAGTACATTCATTGAAATCACCACTCTGCTATCACACAGTGTGGTAGTTAAACACAGTAAATGCTTCTAATTAGTTAGTAATTGAATAACGTGCATTAATTTTTTTTATATCACCCAAAGGATGTTGAATTGTCTAGCTGGATATTAGCTGCTTTGAAAGGGTTAAGTTGTATAATTTTCATAATTCAGGACTTTAACTACTTCCCAGCTCCAAACATCAGAATGAAATATTTTTATTTGCTAAACTTACCTAAACAATGAATTAAATGAATTAAAATTCAATTTTTTAATACCTAGAGTACCTTTTCTGCACTTCTAAAACACACATTTATAACTGGAAGCATAATGAGATATAGGAAATGGACTTAAGTAGGATGAGTTTGTCATGAGTAGAATGCCATCTGTTGATAATGCAACAGTCAACACTTTATAGTAAAGAACGTTTCTATCACAACATCATTATTTTTGTGTGTTATGCACTCTTTTCCTCCCTTCCTTGAGCCAGTTTGCTTTTTATTACATGTGTAATTTAAAATAAGTTCGCATTAAGCTTCTGGGTCCAGAAGGAGCACATGAAAGGAGGGAGTGCGGGAGCTTTCTTTTAGAACGGCATTATTTTGTATCCGAAGACTTAAAATTTGTTATATTAAGTATAAGAGAAAGATTTTAATGTAATCATATCAATATCATAATAATAGCAGGATTTTTTTTTTTTTTTTACTATTTGTCCTTTTGCTTTTTTCATTATCTTCCACATAAAAGAAAAACATTAGGACATCTGGTCTCTGTGAGAATCCCCAGTTAGTGGTTTCCAGCTTGGTGATGCATCAAAGCAGTTCTACTTCACTATCTCCAATCTTTCACAAGCAAATATTTTAAGAAAATTTTTTAAGGATAAATATTAACACCAAAAAATAAAAATAATAAGAAAGGAGTAACTTGATAGATATACGATGCGTTCTTGATTTGAGAAGGGGAGTAAAAGTTGAGACTAGAGGAAAGCAATTTTGAATTATTAAAAAAAAAAAAAAGGAAAGTACTGACTGAAGACATTCGGGGTGAAAGGAGCCTGTTCACATGCTGAGTGTCAGTTGTATGGGAGAGTAAAATCTTCCAAGAGTTTTTTCAAATCACCAGCTGGGTGATATGAAATGCTGGATTCACTTTACATCTGAAATAAATGCTAACAGGCAAACCAGCAAAGAATCTGTTCTGAAGAACATTCTCCAGCCTCTGGCACCGTTTGTAGGCAAATGTGTGGGTTTTAAAGGCCCTTTTTCCCATCTGAAGTCTATTAGTGGCTGACAAAATCTGGCCACCACTCCCAGGTCCCACAGGTTATTTCTAAGATGTAAAGGTCAGCTGGTGGTTTGTTTGGCCTGTTTATCACCAGTCCTCCAACTTTTCCGTGTATCATTGAAAGATACTCAATTCAGGGCTGGCGTCATTAAAGATACTTCCTTCAGAACTCGGAGTCTGAAATACAGGGATGAGATCTTACTTCCAGCTGAGCCATGATTTCAGAAAAGTTGTGTTTCTTCTTGGCTATAAAGGACTACTGAGAATACTGATCAAAAACCACAAACAAATGAACAAACACACCACAGAGCTGATGATGGGAGAATCTTACCACTCTTCTATTTTTTAGACAAGTAAAAGTTTTTTAAAGATGCTTTTAAAGTATGTCTCTTTATGTTAACATTTCTTCAAAGTGATCTTTGAAAATACTATTGTGGACCTCTACAGAATATTTAATGAGAAAATTACACACACACTCCCAATTCTCTTTTGTTTACAGCCAATTTTAATTGCTGAGATTAATTGTTTTTTTTCCTTTGTTCTCACCCCAATTCGCTTTGAAAGGTTTTTCTTTCTTATTGCAGTGCTTTTAATTGGAATATAAGGGCATATAAAGGTAAAAACTTAGCTGAAGAACTTTTCTTCAAGGGATGCCAAGTTGAGCACATTGCAGAAGTGTTGGTTGTTGAGTTTTGGGGGGTGTGTTTTGGGTTTTTTTCTTATAGTCTTCCATATCATATTCCTTCTGCAGTCCACACCTACCTTAGTAAGAACTAATTATTTGAAGGTTTAAAGACTGCTGCTGCCAAATGGTCTCACAGTTAGTGACCGGGTATAGAAATGAAACAGAACACTGAACCTTGGGGATTCACCTGGCCTCCTTTGCAAGCCAGGTTGGTTCCTACAGTGTTGAATAACAATTAAAGGAGTTCAGGTTTGAAAGTGACTCTTCAGATGTCAAACTGCAAAGCAAGTTTCACTTTCTTGGCATAGAAAAAGAAAATAAAACAGGAAAAGCAGAGCAAAAATTTTAGTACATGGGCTGATGTTTTAAAGTTTTATCACTATGTGCACATTTTTGTATTAATTAAGAGATGTTAGTAGTTAACATTTGTTTGTTATGATTGCTCTAGGGCCATGATCATAGAGTCGTGCGTGTGTGTGCAAAATCCATACCTGTCAGAAGGGCTCCATGATGAGAACCTTGGTTTTGCCTTTGTAAACATATAGTACACAGGTTGCCTTTGAAACAGAGGGTCATTGGCATTTATACATCCATATAATGAATGCAATGTCTCCTTTTATCTTCAATCAAAAGATGTCAAATCATTCTCATATCCTTGGCTATGCAATCCCTAATTGAAAAGTTCAGACATTTGTATCCTAAGATCGCAAAAATCTCCCAACCAGACCCTCTATTGAAGCAGTTGTAGAGAATTTGTGGATTTTCATATTAGATATAAGGAATATATTTTTTACAATAAAGGTTTTGAAGCCCTGGAACAGGTTGCCCAGAGAGGTGGGTGAGTGCCTAATCCCTGGAAACATTCCAGGTTGTGTTGGTTGGGGCTCTGAGCAACTTGATCTATTTGCAGATTTTCCTGTTTGCTGCAGGAGATGGCTGTAAAAGGTACCGCTCAACCCAAACTTTTCTGTTGTTCTGTCTCGACAGCCATTGAGACACATGCCTGGGAGAGGAAATGAGAGATGTGGTTTATGCTTTAATGCATTTCAGGTGCATTGAGCAGCCACTGGAACAGGGTCAGGGACTCTTGTGTCTCTGCATAGTGCAGCTGTGGTGTTCTCTAAAAAGTCAAATAGCTTCAGTGGGAAAGATTAAAGCCTCCCATTCCACAATAGGGTACAGCTTGTTAATTAGAGCACCCTGCTGGGAGAATTGAATCTCCTGAGTCTGAATAGGGAAATCAAACCATTTTCTCACATTCTGGGTGCATGTTCTAGCAACTTAAATTTTGTTTATAAATTCTTAGGGTGCAGGCTAAGGCCTCCCAGTTTCCACTGGAAAAAATGTTTTATTCAGCATCCTGCCTTTTGTGCATTCCATCCTGATATTTGTCCTATTTCACATACTCAACAAAAAGCCCATAGGCTTACCCTGTTTAATTACTGGCAACCACATACATCCTCAATGGCCTTTTGAGCACTACTGTGATCTCTGATTTTACTGGGAGCAAAGTACTTAAATGTCTTCAGAAGTGAGGCCTTGTTACATGAAAGGTGAGATTAAATTCAAAGAGCTGAGCTTGTCTGTCCTGTACAGCTTAAATGCAGCTTGCAGTCTATCCAGATCAGTCTGTTGACATTCTCCATGTTCTCCTTGGCACAGGATGAGACATTCTTATTTTCTTTAACCTTGCTTTGCTCTACTTATTAAGACTCCAGATCTCACATCATTGATCAGCCTATGAAAGGGTGAAATAATCTGTTGTAAGTATAATGAAATTTAAATCCTGATTGGATTCAAAGTGCCTGATGTTTGAGAAATAGTTTAATCTAATGTATTTTCTTACTTATTGCTACTTATGTTCTAGAACCACCAGTTGGATAAGATGTTCTTTGGAGGATTGGAGACATTTAGGATTCGGGCAGCACTAAATGTAGGGTGAATAAAGTTGTTGCACATGCTACTGAGACCAAAATTGTGATTAGACGCTGCAGGTTGTCCACTTGGTTCTTCTGCTCCGTTTAAATACTCAGAACTTTTTCTAAAGCATTTAAACAAAAAAGATCAACATACAGGGAGGAGAGATAGCTGGGCTTGAGAGAGCTGCCATAAGAAGCTGTAAAGGTTTGCAGGACAAAACCTGGCTCTTAAGCAGCCCATTGTCCAAAGTGAGAAATCTACGTTTAAGATTTTGGTGGAGAGGGATGTGAAGCTCAGCTAATTCTTAAGTAGTTTTCCATATGTAAGGGAAAATTATATGAGACATTCTGCACTGTTTCTAGAATGCTGTGACTATCTGCTATTAAAATAAGTAGACCCTATTTTAAATTATTATTCACTTCCACCAGTAAGAGGTTTTAACTTCTATAACTTTGACAGATCTTTTCTACCTGACCGAAATAATCTTGCCTGATGTCTGTCTGTGGACCTTGCTCCATTCCTGCATCTCCACCTCAAAAAAGAAACACTACTTTAAGACAGACTGTTATTATCCATGAGAGCCACTACTGATGCACACCCTGTTTGCTGCCTTGGAAAAAAAAGAGATTTGAAGTCTAATGTTGCTCTTTACCGCATGGTGCATAGTTCATTCGGTAATATTACTTGCTCACAATTCGAGAAAACTTCTCACTTCTGTAGAGCACATTGTGTTGTATTGACTGCAGGCCAGACGCTCCAACTCAAACCCTCAGTAAAGAAGGGGTCAAAACTTGCAAGCTAAAAGGTTTCTTGAAAGAAATAAATTCCTGCCCAGGATCTTACTCAGTGAAAAGTTTTCATCCTCCTGATTATCTTCTAGCTCTAAACAAGGCAACAGACATTGACACAGGTGTCTTTAAAGGTCGCCAGAGCTAAACAAAAATATTCCTTAATCTGTTTTATCCCGAATGATGAGATGCAAACTGTATTTTTTTATTCCTTGCTGCTGTTTTCAAAGTAAATGCTAATTAGAAGGCACTTAGGGATCCTTGTTCAGCCAGCAGATGCCAGGGGACAAAGACACACATCAAGTGCATTATATGTTTCTCACAACATGAAATCTTTAGTATGATACAATAAGTAACAATTTAAAACCTCAACACACATCTGGTTTCTAGGGAGATATATTGAAGAGTATCATGGCCTTCTTCAGCAGTGCTATGATAAGATGTGCAGAAAAGCATTGAAAACACATTAATTTTAAGATTTCATACTGTGATGGCCCTTAAGTGCATCTGGAGAATGGGACTGAGGTGTTGTCTGGTGCTCCACAAGTGCAGTTCTGTGTTTGAATTATATCATTGTGCAATTTGTATAACTAAAAAATAAAGTAGAAGGATAAGCAGAGAGACCAAAGCTGAACTTGATTTGGGAAAAATACTTCTAAATGTTTTGTGCCACACTCTTTGGTTTTTTGGAGTTTGTGGGGTTTTTTTGTGTGCGTGTGTGGTTTTGTGGGGTTTTTTTGTGGCTTTTTGGTTGTTTGTTTTTGTTTTTTTGGTTGTGGGTTTGGTGTTTTGTTTGGTGGGGGGTTTTGCATTTATTTATTTATTTATTTATTTATTTAGTCCCCAAAGGGTTTGAATTTTAAATGAACAATAGTCAGGCTGGAGTACAGACTGGATTTAAAACCAAGTATATAAGCTGTACGCACTGATTTAATAAACCATTAGCCTATTCATCTTGTAAACATCTTTGGAGAAAAATTAATTGACTCATTCTGGACAAAACTCATGTGATAGAACATCACTGCTGAACACCAGCAGATAATTTGGTGCTCTGAGGCTGTCCTGCTGCTGTGGCACCCTTGTCCCCATTTGCCTGAGTGGAGAACTTCCTACAGTGATTTGTAGCTCTCTTCCAGCCTGTGTGCCCTGCTTGCCTCCCATGGGAATGAGCTGTCAGACAGATGGTGTGTTCCTAATCCTGTCCTCCAAGGCCAGCAGCTTATATGGGCTTCCGGGCCAAAAAAAAAGCCTTAGTGCTTTTCATATTACCTAGAGAGAAAGGGCACAAAACCTTATGTGGCTGAGCAAAAGAAGCATATTTGCATCCCTCCTGGTTTTGTACAGTAGCAGTAATGTTGTTTTATACTCTGTATTTTTAACAATGGGTGGATTGTTCACTTTTATGCCAGGAATAACATAGTTATTTTAACAATTTGTATCATAAAATGATAAAGTGACTTCAGAGATTTGTTACTATTAGAAAACTATCAGGTCCTGCAAGACAATAAGCAAGCTAAAAGTCAGGTCCATGCTAATTACAAGCAACAATATATTTATTTTGTTCTGTGTATTTTGGGGGGATTCCTTCTGAATTGTGTCACGCAGAAAATAAGCAGAATTCTATATTGGACATGAATTACTTTGTGAACAGGGGAGGGAGGGAGATGAAGAGAACTCCTCCTGAAGTGAGTAGGGATGACATGGTGAATATTGGGTTGAAAAGAGTAGAGCAGACCAAAGAATAAGGTTTAGCACAGAAGTTATTCATTATGCCATATGTGTTTTAATAGTTCCCAGTTATTCCACAGATATAATTAATGGGAATAAGTGATTGAATTTTGGTTTTAAATTACTGTAGATAAATGTCCTACTTGCAGACAAATTTAAGGATCCCTTACAAAATAAATTCTGCACAACTTCATGCTAGTTTGAAAGTACTAGGCATAAATGAGGATAAAGGTCAATGTGCTCAAAAGACAGCAGCTGAAGGGCGAATGAGATTACCTTCAGGAGAATTCAGAGGCTGTTGTATAAGAGATCTGTGCAAATTAGGTATCCTCAGCATCTCATGGAAAAAAAAAAAAAAAGAGCCTCTAACCAAACAGGTTTTCTAACCTTTTGATACCTAAATGTAGATGTTTTGGTCAGTGGCTGAAATAGTAGGACTCTAAAGAGCTTCAGCTCTTGCTCATTGGCAGAATGGAATTTATTTAGCCAACAAGGAGTAAAAACAACTGCATTTCATATGTCTGAACTTTTTCTCAGTATTTCATTTAGCCTTCAGCAATGATAACCACAGACATACCCTATGAAATGTTATTTGTGCCCATAGAGTACCATTAATTTTCTTTTAATCTTTCCCTGCCTCAGGAAATATTTCAATTGAATTTTGCTCTTCATGCAAAGAATCAAGAGTACTGAGAGCCGAACTAATTTCCTTTCATTTTCCCTTTATTTCCATATTTTTCATAGATTCATGACCCATGATGCTAATACTGTAGCTATTGTAAAAATATGTTTAATTAAAAATATGTATTTGTTGTGTCCAGCTGCTAAATTCTCAACATCTTTCTAGAGTTTATTGAATCTCCTGCCATCAGATCTCGGTTTCAGGGTTTTTCTGGTTTTTCAGGCATTTTCCTGATCAGGCGATTTTGTCTTCTCTGCCCTTCCCATTGCTGCTCTCGTTCTTGTGTGGTTTTACTCATCTTCTTAGGCTTCCATGGATTCCTGACACTGCGCTCCCTATTTTATTGGCCAAGAACTATCTCCTGCTCCCCTTTTAAATGTATCAAATTGTCCTTACCATCTCTCCAGCTTTGTTCTAATTTTATTTTATAACTTTTGCCTTCACCACAGGTAGAGGAAAGCTGTTGTATTGGCAAGAACATGAAGAAACGTGGGTGTCATTTGTGTGAGAGCTTGAGAGAGAGGGTATTTTATTCAACAGCAAATAGTGAACAATTCTGCATTTAATACCCTATTTTACTCAGCATTCTGGTGGCATATTTCTCTTAGATGCATTGAAGCAGCTGTTTGACACGAAATAATGCCACAGCAGAGCTTGACAACTTTTTTTTAAGCAGGCTTTGGATGTGTAGTGATTATAAAATCAGGATCTCTGCTGAAAGATAACACCTCTAGCAATCTCAACCCTGATATACTGGTTCAGAATTAACTCAGAGGGAAGTGTACCATCTGCTGCTAAAACCTCACACTAAGAGCTCCGGCAATTTCTAGCTTAAAGGGAAAACGTGGACATGAACCTAGATAATTAAGGGAAGCAAAGAGAGGGATGGAAGCAAAAACTTTAAAATAGCTTCTGGTCCTCTGCTTGTGCCTGGTGCTGTTTGACTGTAGAGACAGCACAGAGAATTGACACTGCAGAGAAAACAATCTGCACGGAAAGTTCTGTCAAATGCCCAAAGTAAACAAATGGGAAGCAAATACTGTTTTATTACTATTTGATTTAGAATAACTGTACTGTATTATGTAAAGCTTCTCCAGGCTCACTTAGGATGTTTGAACTGTTATTGTTCCTCAAATGCTTGATAATCAGGACAAATTTCTGTGCCAAAAATGTATCTCCAGATAGCTTGTTTACTTCAAGACTGCTCATCAGCCAAAACTAGCAGAAGAATCAAAATTTCTTGTTGGTGCTTCTTTTCTTGAATAGCTTATTTTATCACATAATTACTTAATTGAATGGTTTAGATGACCTGGAAGACAAGCCAAAATGATCTGTTGAGCTTTGTTTTCAGTTCTGCTAAGAGGGAAAAAAAGAACATCAGAAAAGGCAAAATAGGAGCTGAAGGCCTCATCTGCTTGCAATGAAATATGGTGCTCCAGCTTGCTTGCCCATGCCATATCTTCAGATTATGCAGTGATAAATCTCCCATAACTGTGGAACCTGGGTAAATGCAGATCTGACCTTTTGTTTACAGGGTATCAAGGGAAATCTTCATAGGACCACAGAAGTGATTCAAAAGGTTTAGAAACATTATGAGATGGCAGAATGTGTCCCCTGTGGATAATTCTGACAGCAAAGATCTGACACTGTTTCTCAATGAGCAGTGCCCTTTCTGTAGAGCCTGTAGGGAAGTCAGGGAAAAACTGATCTTTGCTGCTATAATTAGGTGAGATTTTAATGTTATTAAAATATTGACATAAAAATATTTCCTGGGTGTACAGATGTTGAGGCTGGTACAATGCAAGGTAAAATAGAAACAATAACAATTTTGGTTTAGGAAGAAAATTAGATTGAACTTTTATCCTTCCTCTAATTTTTACTGGTTAGGATGTTTTATCTGCTTATAATTTAAACTGGGAACTTGTTTAAACCAGCTTGATTAAATGGCCAGATTGTGTTTTGTTACATAAAATGGATCGATTACATAAATACAGAACAAAAATGTCATGAGCAAGAAAGGAGCCATGCTGCTGAATTCCAGATTAAAGTCTGTTCAGCTGCCTGAAAGGGACTGCCTTAAAGAACAGAATAGCAGCAGAGGTTTGGGACTATTTTTTGGTTTAAAACACCACTTCTGGTTTTGTTTTAAATTTAGGCATTTTTGTGCTATATGATTTGTTTTCTGATCTGTACAAAGGTGCATGTTATGAATACACCCACTAATAATCCATGTGTGATGTTTGTTCTCCTGGAACCATGAAGCCTTGTGTGTGGTGTGCACATACACCTGTGGTCACTTCAGTATTCCAGGTGTTCCAACAGGTTGCTACAGCAGCAAGCTTGTGCCGGGAGATTATCTGCTGAACAAGACCGTGCATGTCTACTGGGGAGATGTTGAAACAACTTAAAATCTTTCAACACTGCAAGTAAACAGACATCTGAGGTCGCTGTCTCTGTCACCCTGCATAATCAGGGTGCCATCATAGTTTGTAAAATGGCCATAAAATATATATTACCTGACACCAAAATGCTTCTTCTGACACCAAATGCTAATCTAGGTTTCTTAGATTTTGGAACACAAGTTGCGTATTTTTTGTTTGTGGGTGTTACGTTTGCTTACAGTCTTATCTGTTGTTGGCCTCAGGCCATTAAATAAATACATAAAAATATTCTAAATAGAAACCTAACAGATCAACAAAATGTGTAACCCCCACACCATAGTAATTAAAAAACCAAAAAGGCAATTTAAGAAAAAAAAAAAAACAAAAACCGTGCTTTTATATCACCTGTCAGCCTCATTTGCCCTAACTTATGATCTCAGAAATTAGATCATCTGAAAATGAAACAGATGGAGGCTCCTTTAGACTGGGTAAGAATGGGAATGGGAGGGAGAAGGACAAAGCCGAAGGCACCCTCCAGGGTGAGCAGTGCTACTTTAGCACCTGCTCTGGCTTTGAGTTGTCGTCTGGTGACATCAGCCTCACGGATATGTTCACTGTGATTCACCAGCTTTAGTGTGGTTTGGCTGCATGAGGGAAGAGAGAGTGACAGATAGGAGAGTAAATATCATCTCAATCTATTGCTCTGACCCTTCTGCCAATATTGATTCATTCCTGAGCAAAACAGCTGGCATAATGCAGTTCCCATCTTCTGTCATGCAAGCAGTGTGCAGAAAAGATTCTTGCCTGCCATCCCCTTTTTCCCAAGAAAGTGAGCTGAAGCCTGATACTATTCAGGCTGTTAAAAAACACAGGAGGCTTCTATTACGTATGCCTGCATTTTGTTTTTCATTATGAGCTGCTTTTGTAATAGGTGAAACTAAAATACTAAAATTACAGAGACACTCTGGTACACAGCAGTGCTTTTCTTTGGGAGCTATATTCTCAATATTACGTATTTTTTTTTCATGTAGAAATGCTTTCTATACCAGTCATAAATAAACCCAAACCAAAAAATCCACTGTTGTGCTAATGTGTTTCTTTAGAACCAAAACGTGTTTTAACCCTGTCACATGTTGCATTCATTGTTTGATTAGCATTTTTGAGTTCATTCCTTAGTTCTTTCTTTGGTTTCAATTCCCAGTTTTCTTTTTGGCTCTGTAGGTGTTTTTTGCACCAAGTATGTGCTTTTTTTAGATCATCCATTATCCACACTGGTGTTTACCTTTTTAATGTTCATAGCACATATACCAGCTGAAATCTAGGTTTATTTTGTATAAATTCATAGTTTTAAACACTGTCATTCTCGAAGTGGCTGGGTCTCTTCATATGACTGACATCCTGCATCTTTGATATTGATTACAGAAGGAACTGCAGGGTAAATAATAGACAAACTTTTTTTTTTTTTTTTTTTTTTTTTTTTTTTTTTTTTTTTTTTTTTGTGAAGGTGGAGCAAGATAAAAGGGATTTTATTTTCAAGATTAAATGGGAAGAGAGACAAGAAACATTTCAGTATCTGTCATTTGATCTAGGTAATGTTTCTGTCTCAGAATTATCAGAACTGGTGTTGTTCATAGACAAGACCTATAAGTCAGCGAAACATAAGCAAACACAAGTTTCCAGCTTTCACCATGAAGATTTAACTGTCACACATACTGAATTACAAAAGTCAGTCTGTTGTATTTTCATTTTCGCTCTGTGACATATTTTTATAGTGAAGAAAAAGCATTTTAAGGAACAGAAGAAAAATCTAACCCACTTTAAAATTTAGTGTTCAGAAGCATGTACTTCTGAGCTGATGTAAATTCATAACACTTAAAAAGATCTGGCAGAAGTTAGCATTCTTCTCTTTTTCCCACTGAATAACAAGTATGAGCAGTTCTTTCTGTCTGCCTGTTTAAATGAGGAGCTAACAGTATCAGCTCAGGCAGGCTGAGTAATGTATGATTTTATTTTTTTTTCCACACTTAGAGTTATTTAATAAAATCCCTTCCTGATCTGTTTGGTTACAGTGGAAATAGAATCTCCTTGAAACAGGTGTTTTAAAGCAAAATAAAAGGAGTATTCAAGAAAAGCAGGATAAGCAGTATCTAATACACTGTCCAGGCTGAACAACTTGGTGTATGGCTTTTGCATTTCCTCTTAATTTAAACTACTTTTCTGAAGGTCTGCACAGGTAGGAACTTAAGAGATAGGAAGGTTACATATGGTAGAGTACCAAACTGGGGTTTGGTGTGTCTGTGTTAATATGTCAGGTTTGCCAAAGGCTACCCATGTGACCTTGTTGTGTAATTTAGGGGTTTGGGACCTCATTATAGAATTATGTTTATAAAAATGCAATGTTAATGATTTTTTCTTGTGTTCTTTGTATGTCTCATTTATTGTCACTACTCTGTCTACTTTGCTGTGATATGTTTTTTTTCTGTGAGCTGAGTGCAATTTGTGAAATTGCATGGAAGTAACACAGTCTGCATGGCGAAACAGTTATTAAATTGTTGGACATAAGGATTTTTTCTTCTATTAAGAGAAGACTGCTTTTCAAATTACATGAGCACTACCACATATGTGTATTTTAACATACCACAGATGCTGTATTTTAATATGCAGTATTATACAAACCTTTCTTAGATTACCCTTAGTAGAATATAACTGCCCCAGAAGGCCACACAAATCAATAATTTTTTTTTAACTTGAGGCTTTCCAAGCTTAGATTGTTTAAAATTATTCTTGTTCACCTTAAAATATGCTGTGAAAAATTCTGTGTTCCCTTTATTTTTTTATTTCTAGATGTTTTCACAAAAGTCTTAAAAAAATCTTCAGATTTTCAAATACTTTTTCCTACACAGGCTTTAAAATATGACACTGGGTAATATCATAGTCTGTGTCTTGTAAACAGAGACCAGTTGAGTTCTGGTCTCTGTTTATGTGACAGACCAGACATCTCTGATTGACAGATTTGGAGCAGGGAGAACAGAGGAACTGATATTATAGCATTCCTTATTGTTCAGCTGTGCACATACTTGTTTTTGTTTTTGTTTTCTGGTAATTTTACCCAAATGTCTTGAGGTAAGATGAGGTTGTTTCTGATAAAATAACTTCAATATTTAGGTTAGGCCTAGTTTGTGATGTGGTTTTCATAAAAGATGGTTCAAATAACATACAGACTACAATTACAGGAGTATTAACATGTGGTAATGTTGATGCTGTCATAAGGAGGTTGATTCAAATGTGTTCAGGCTTTTGACCTGGATCCATTTTGATCTGGATCCATTTTTTATGGCTAAAATGCGATTGAAATATGGACTGTCATTGTTCTACTGAAAGGTGCTTACTTACAGGAGATAGATATTCACAAGTTACACTTTTGCTCAGAATGTCTCAGTATTACAGGTCGGGTTAGTTAAAAACCCAGTGTAGTCACACCAGGGTCTTGCAGGTGCTGCTTCTGTCTGCTCTAAGCATCCTTTTTGTGCCTGATAAAGTGTACAAATGCCAGTGGTACGTATCTTGGTAATAGATTATGTGTAGCTATACAGGTAACTGAAACTTTATGGCAAAAAAGGCCAAAAATAGGTTAAGACAAAGGATAAGAAGAAGAATATTCTCTTTGGTTGGTATTTTGTAGCACATGAAAGTCTTTTATAATATGGATATGATTTTTCAGCATGTAACTGTATTTCAAAAGATACCACAACTGAGCATTTCCATTCAAAAATTTCCTTTTATATTAATTGTAACATCCTCATGGCTGGTAATTATTTCACAGATAGATTTTTGAGTTTGGGAAAAGACATTAATGGAACACCAACTCTCAAGAAGATATAGGACTCAGTTATGAGAAATTACCAATGATATACGTACCATGAAGAAATTGCATAGTGAAGAAATTGATAGGATCCTGAGAATTCCTGTCAATTCTAAACCTCATCAAGGAATAGCCATTAGTCAGGTGTACCTTACTGATCACATAAACCAGCTGTGATTTGTGACTGTGGTAGCCGACACTGTGGCTCTCAATGTGAGTGGCAATGTGACACCCAAAAGACTTACTGGCCCAAGTTTTTCCAGGATAAGCCTTGGTTGCCCATGGCCTGCTCTGAGCAAGGTCTGCCTGAGGATTTCCTTCAAGGACCCTGACTGACTTTATAGCTTGCCATCTGGATGTGCCCCAGGAGAAAGCCTACTGGAGGCCTCCTGAGCTGAGCAGTGTGTGACTCTGGCCTGACCCTTGGGCCAGCTCTCACCCTGTAGAACTGTGTGTTTGAAAGTCAGAACTTGGCAGCAGTAATTGCCTGTTACTACCACTGATGTACTCCAGTTTAACCTGCAGCTGTTTCCCGAGGGGTAGTGCTGGGTGTGTTCCAAAGCATCCTTTACCAGGTGGTCTTGAGGTGAGTCCTGGCTATGTCAGTGCAAGAGGTTCCATCTGCTTATTGGAGGGAATGACAATGGCTGAAATAAAAGGGAAATAAAAGCAGACAGTAGTTTACGATCAGCTAAGCGGGTAATAAATACTCCTATAGAACCAATTGCTAGACAGCAAATCAAATGCTGCATGCTGAGTACAAACAAAAAAAAGACAAAAAGATTAAAATGTAATTTCATTTACTTTAAAAGCAGGTAACAGTACATTGATTCATTAGGGTATTGATCTTAGTAACCTTAAATGGTGCTTTCCATGTCACTTGCATTAAGGTCCTAAATATAAAGATGTAACCACATATTACCAATGCCTTTTACCAATAAGTATTACCAATGTCATAAGGATCTGAGAGGAATTCTGTTGTTAGTCCATTATTGTACCTTGAAATGTTGTTTGTTAAAATAATATCATTTATATTGTGATCTAACTTACCTTTTCACCATAAAACTGAATGATATTATACTGCTGAATGCTGTCATTTTCCTCATCTTTGTGAGATATGTTGTCCTTTTGCAGGGTTAATATTTAGTCTACAGAAAATGTCTTAATATATCCTGTGCTTAAATTTGCAACTTATAAAAGGGAAAATGTAAATTTATGTCCAGACTTAAATGCGAGTAGCTCACACAGAAAATATATGGATAAATCAGAAAGTAACTTCTAGTCCATTTCCTTGCTTCTCTCAACACTGTTTCTCATCTGTGCTTCATTAAGTGGTGCGAACTGCATGTCTAGAGAATTAGAATATGTTTTTCCAAAGGGTTTGCATTAATATTTTCCTTAAGATGCTGTGAGAATTAACAGTGATTTGAGCATCCAAATTTATAGAAAGCTTTTAAAGTCTTACCTACAAGATAGTTTTCTTCTACCATTGCCTACATCAACCTCCTTTCTTTACTCCAAAAACTTTCCATGGGCTCTAGACACTAAATGAATCTGTTACAACTGAATAAACCAAAGAGACAGTACCATTTATGAACTCTGGTCTCGCAGGGGAGGGTAGAGGCACTGACTTGAAACTGATAGCAATATTCTGATTTAGCTTTAAAGCTAAAGCTTTAAAAATTCCTTTCTAAAGTTTTGCATATAAAGGAACAGGTAGAGCAGTGGACAGAAACATGATTCTCTTTGGCTGTTTTTACAGTAGTTGCTTATGAAGTGGCAGAAAAGCCAGGATCCACGTGAAGAAAGTAGATCTGGAACTGTGTTATATTTACCAAGGATGTAGTGGACCTGTACCTTTGCCTTTCCAAATTAAGCTATTTTGGGTCCTGAGAAGGACTGGGTGCTGCTGGGTGAGAGGCTGGACATGGTCTGGCAATGGGCACTGACTGCCCAGAAGGCCAAACGTGCCCTGCGCTGCATCCAAAGCAGTGTGGTCAGCAGGGTGAGGGAGGGGATTCTGCCCCTCTACTCTGCTCTGGTGAGAGCCCACCTGCAGGGCTGCATCAGCTCTGGGGGCCCAGCACAGCACAGACACAGCCCCATGAATCAGGTCCAGAGGAGGGTCACTGAGACGGTCAGAGGGAGGGAGCACCCCTCCTATGAGGAAGGCTGAGAGAGCTGGGTTATTCAACCTGGAGAAGGGGAGACTTTGGATTGACCTAATTGTGGCCTTCCAATACCAGAGGGGAGCCTACAAGAAAGATGGAGAGGGACATTTTACAAGTCCATATAATTACAGGACGAGAGGGAATGTTTTCAAACTGGAAGAGAATAAGTTTTGATTAGATGTTCATAAAATATTCTTTACTGTGAGAGTGGTGACACACTGAACAGGTTGCTCAGAGAGGTTGTGGATGATCTATCCCTGGAGTGTTCAAGGGCAGGTTGGACAAAGCTCTGAACACCCTGGTCTAGTGGAAGATGTCCCTGCCCATGGCAGAAGGGTTGGAACTACATGGTCTTTAAGGTCTTTTCCAATCCAGGCCATTTTATGATTCTTAAATGTCTTTTGTTAGCCGTCTGAGTCGGGGCAGTACAGCTGGGTGATATCAGAGCCAGGGTCCTTGTTACACAGGCAGCAAAGCCCCTTGGGTGTGTGCGTGCCTTGGGAAGGCACTTCCAACGGAGTTACAGAGAGAAGAGATCACACAAGTTTGTGAAGTTAACCTTGTTGCAAATCAGTCTGCACACATTCTCTCCTGAGGTTTAAAAAAATAACCAGGATGGAATTAAATCATCCGTAGTCTTAACAGCTGGATGCTTTATTCATTATAGGACACATCAACTTTCTGTTCCCTTGGGAAAAATACTGTTCACTTCTTGTCATACAGAGTTTGTAGTTCCTAAGTGTATATGATTTTAGTTCTTTAAATAAAACATCAGTTATTATATGAAAAAATCACTATTTACAAGTATCCCTGCCATAATGCAAACAGGAACATCCCAGGGTGAGACTGTGCTTCTGTTCCTGTGGTGTTAGAAATAAATGGGCATGCTGTAAGATGCTTCTGGTTTTAGGTCCTAGGGTCAGCTTCTGTGCCTTTAGCCCAAGTCCCTTCAGAAAGGAAGAAAAAAGAATGCATCTATCCAGGGGATTCTCTAAGAGTTGAGCATGAATGTTATTCTCCACTGTCATTCCCAAGTGGATGTAGGGAGAGGAGCCTGTGTTGTATGTTTGTTGTGTGCAATGATATGTATTGCTTTTGTAGTGGCTTTGAATGTGTTTTCTGTGCTTATGCAGTGCAGTTTTATTCTCTCCTTAGGCCAATTTGGATTTCTGAGTATTTTACCTTTTGTATTTTGAGTTTTAAATCCATCAGGACTACATGTTAGTGGTTTTGCTTTTAGGCAGTGCAAGAAGGGAAGAAAACCCAGGGTAAAATTTAAGCTACAGTTGTCAAAACAAAACAAAATAATACTGGAAAAATTAATTCTAAGCTCAAATTTTGCTAATTTGGGTTACAGTATCCTTCACAAACTCCCCGTGTTGCCATTGCCACAGTGGAGGTGAGACCTGTGGTTTTCCTGAGGCGCAGGAATGGGAACAGCATTGCCAGGTGAGGCAGAACAAAGCCTGCCTCTGGCAAAACCAGCGGGGATACTGCTGAGCTTGTCTCAACTTGGAAGTCATTCTGCATAACTTACCATAAACACAGAGGTGTAGTTTAGAGATGAAAATTAATGCAGACATGAAAAATGATAAATGAGAATCCAAAGCTTTGGTCATATTTGACCTTCAAATTTGTGTTCCTACAGACAGAGAAGCATCTGCACATGGTTTATTAAGTCAGATTACACAGCCTAATGGTCTCCATGAAAAAAGCTCAGTAGCTTTTTTCTTTTTACTTGATTTGTAGATGTTCATTCTCTGAGATTTGCAAGCATTCAGTAGTTAATTAGAAATCTGAATTAATGAAAGGTGTTCTGTTAAAGAGTGTCTCATTCATACATTACTTGCTAGTTTCATTTTTTTTCCCACCCTTTTTTTAGATCTGATTGATATCAGTGAATTACCCTCAATGAAATTATCTCTGAATTATGAATTGTAAGTGTGCCATTAAAGTTTTAAGTTCAAGTATGAGCCCTTGTGATAAATCTCAGAAGATATTCAGAGCTCAAGTCATTTAGCAAAGCACATTCATTTTGACAAATACTTCACAAGTGAGAGGAGAAGGCAAGAGCATCAGGAGAAGAGGAACAAACTAGAGGGAAAACCAGTTAATTGGCTTCTTAGCACTAAGACTCGTATTAGAAGAATGAGCTGAGGAAGCAAGACATTAGAAAGCTTACCTAGGCTTTTAAATAGATTTTAAACTCAGCAAGTAACACCTACAAAGCTCAAAATAATTCATTTTAATAGAAGAAGTTTTTTAATCCAAAATACAGTTTTTGGAACACTGTGTTATATTTGTATTATATGATTTGTGGTCAAGTAAAAGTGCAGTTTTAGGCAGAGCTTCTTAAAGTCTTCAGAAAATTGAATATGTAGATTTTTTCTTTTTACTCCTTGTGTTGGCATTTGGGGATATCTCGGGTTCCCAGAAAAAGTGATAAATGGAGAAAAATTCCATGTTCTCCCACACATAACAATAAAAAAAAAATTTAAAAAAAAAAAAAAAGTGAACATGCATTCTTTAACACTCACACCTTGCTCTGACAGTTGTTGGGCTGTAAGAGAAAGTGTTTGCTTGTACTGTTTCTAGGAGCTGCAGACAGATGATCTGCAGTGATTTATCAGAATGTAGATTTTTGTTTGTATTACCACACTTTGTATTGCCACATTCAAATGGATTAAGCTGAAAGTTTCCTGGGAAGCCTGTAGATTCTGGCCTAATGACATCTTTGACTATTGCCAGTAGCTTGCAGTATAATTGCATGATAAATGAGCCAAGCCAGAGGAATGAGTTCAGTCTTCGGATGAAGAGTTCAAAGCCAGCCCTGGCAGCCATCCCCATTCAACAAAGGCAGTAGACAATATAAGTGTGCTTCCTGATGTGGTCCTGGGAGCTGATATGAAAAGATAATTATTTTTTTTTGTATTCTTTCCTTCCCACTAGTAAAAGATCATGAGAGCTGTTGGCTCATACTTGTGCTTTAAAGAGATCTCTCTCTTTATAAAAGACTAAAAGACTTACTTGGACTGTTTGCAGAACATCTGTTGCCCTTCCACAGAGAGGAACCAAACTTAAAGATATGTTTTGGGTTAGGACTGTCCATTTTTGTAAAAAATTTCTTTTTTCTATATTAACTCAAACTAAATGCAATTTTAGAAATAAAGCTGATGTAAAATAACTTCTAGATTCTAGATAGCTGACCTTCTGTACTATAAATGCACAATGATATCATTTGGAAATAGAAATTCAACACCTTTGAATGTCAGTGTAGTATTTCAAACTGAAGGAAAAGTGTGATGTTCATATTTTATATTAAATATGAGGACAGTAGTAGTAAAAATGCAAGCTATTTTCATGTATCCTTCCTTACCTAATGTATTTTCTGCCATGTTTAAAGTACTGTGGTGATTTTAGAAGTTGGGCAGAATCCTGGGAGTTTAAAATATTGAATAGGTAATAAAATTTTGTGACACAACTGGTACTTTTCATGGCCATTTGTCTTTGCCTGTCTTTAGTTATCATGTCTTTATCCGGTTCAGGATATCAATACCTAATTATACTATATTGACATTCTAAGTGATCTGCCATCCCAGAGACACTTTGGAAGGTAATAAACGTCACATCCATAGTTACTGGAAGTGTCAGCAGTTTTTTGGTAGCAGCTGTATGAGATTGTTAATTGTGTATTTAGGAAGGAGATTATGAAAACAATCTTCATATGTAAAAGCCACAGACTTCCACAATCTATAGGACATCCCATATAAACACCAAGATTGTGATTACAGTGGTCACATTGGTGGTTTTTTTAGATTTTAGAATTTTTTAATTTTCTGAGTTTAATGACAAATATTAGCTTATCCAAAAGTCTCTTTGTATTTTAATTACTATGTGTAATTTTTTCAGTTAACAAAGCATGAATAAAAGCCTTTCCTGGAGTTCTTGTCAGAGGTACAAAATATCTTCATATTAGGCTGAACAGCTGCATCTAACAGCAGTAGTGTGGGAAAGAGTTGCTTTTCCATAATTGAGGAAGCTCCTTAGCTGCCAGTCCTTGGAGAATTGTGTGAGGAAGATTTCAGACTTCACCTATCACTTCCACTCAAAAAATACTTTCTGTTGGAGGGAACTTTGACAAGCTGTGATCGTCTAAAGCAGATGTCTATCCACGGCCTCTAAAGAGGCTGCTGGATCATGCAAAGTTGGCTCTTCAAGGCAAGTGGTTCCAGAGAAGGGGATTACTGCCTCAGCTCAAACTTGAAAACAATCTGATCTTTAGTGACCTGAGGCTGTAACATTAATTTTATTACTGGATAATAATTAACTTTATAGCTATGTTGAGTCATTTTGTCACCATACTTGTCTGAATATTAATGTTCCATATGTGATTGCAGTTTTCTTTCTCATCACCTTAAGTAGAGTATACCTGATACTCCAGCTGAATTTGCATATTTATTTTTAAAATTCTATTTAAAATGTCCATTTTAAAGTTATTTGATTTCTCTGATTTTAACTTAGTTTGATATGCCTCTAAGAAGAAAAAAACCCCACAAGTTTATCTTGATTGATCACAATGTTTTGAATTGGTGGGTTTCTGATTGGTTTCTCTGTTGTTTCGTTAATTGTTGTTTCTTGTCTTTTTTTTACCTCCCTTGCCCATTTGCAATAAAAACGGTAAAGTTTAGTTTTCAAAGATTGTATTGTTGGACTTGAAACTGTATCATCTTAAGGGGTGTTATCTAGGTTTCTAGTAGAGCAAATATATCTTAAATAAAACGACCAAAAAGTCCAGCCTCTATAAACACTCTTAATGCAATCTCAGGTGAATGACTAACCCTTATTTCTATATAGGGTTAGAGTCAAACTTCATCTAAAAAGCAAACAAAATGAAACTTCGATGAAAAATAAATCCAGAGTCAAAATGTGTGTTCAGGACCACCATCAATAAAGGAAATGTTTTGGGCATGGCCTTAATGCAGAATGACTTGGATATTGAGCAAGCTGAGGAAGTCGGATTTTGCGGAAGTGCAAGTTTTATTTTGGTATTTATTTCAAGTCTTGAACTTGGATTGTTTAGATCCCCATTTGTTTGTCTTGCATTTGAATGAAAATCAAGCTCAACATTTTATCTTCCTATTTTATCATTAAGGAGAACCATAAGGTGACTTAAAAATGTGGCTAACTGTTTCCCCTGCCCCCCCCCAGCCCTAGGATTTCTTTCATCATATTTTGCTCTCATTGTTGCTCTAAAAAAAGAATATTTTTTCTGGGGCTCTTCCATTTTGACCTTTGTCTGTCACTTGCAACTTGTCTCCCTGGCTAAGAGATTAGCAAAGGGCAGGTATGTTCCACCTTTCATTACATTCTCCTTTCATTAGGACAGCAAGAAAATTCATTAATTTCCTGCTCATACACAGGTGATATTCTGTAAAGGCAGGGCAAGAATTTTTTTCTTGGAACCTCTGACATTTTGTCATTTATGCAGTGCTAAGTTTGGAGCTCTTGGGTTATTTGTCTTTCCATACAGCTCTTGTGGAATGTCAACAATGTTAGATGCTGTTACTGTGAAGGTATTTTGTATATGCAGTTTATGACAGTTAAAGGAGCTATTAATTGTATTGCCATTTTGTACTTTAGCAGAAGTTGCAACCACATAAATCATCTCATTCCTTATCAGCTTTTGGGAAAGCACATGAAAAAAACTAATTTTTATTATTTTTTCTTTATAGGAATTAGTGGCAAAATAAATATTATCTTTTTTCTCAGTTAAGTAGAAATCATATGCATTTGTGCATGCATAATCTCATTAAATTTCTAATCAGATTACATCAGCCTTTTTCCTCTCCTAAGCAGTCCTGAAAGCATGTTGGTTTGTACAAAATTCAGTTTGCCAAAAGATAATGACTTTGCTTCCATCCTGAGGCCTCAGAAGCAACCACACAGTGTTTTGAAAATTTTAGGTAGAGATAGCCCATATGCATGTGGAAACCTGTTGCGAAAAGGAATGAATTTTTGAAGGTTTATGGCAGTAAAACGTTGGCAAAGAGAATATTGTTTTTAGGTACTCTCTTAAATTCTTGTCTGCAGATTCGAGGAATACATAATGATGGCCATATGAGGGGACGTTATTAGAATATGCATGTATATTTAATATGCCTGGATTCCAAAGGTTAATGGCACATTATTGTGTTTCATATGCTGATGTGTTCAGAAACTGCATTTCAACAGCTGTACTAAATTATTACAGCTTGAAATTTGGTTAGAACTAGAGGAATTAAAATTCTTGCAGCCTCAACTGAGTCTCATTGTGCTATTCTGTAGTAAATGCACCCAAACAGAATGTCTTTGTCACAACAATGTTGTATCCTTATTTCACATGTGGAAAACTGAGGCAACAGAGTTCTAAGACTTCAAATGGTCAAAAATGCACTATCGTTTGAACTTTTTTATTCTGTATGTTTTTACTATTCTTTGGTTTTATTTTTGTAATTTTCAAAATGTAGATCCAGATGAGTTAATTTGAAGTCCTGGCCTTTCTGTGCTTTATCAAATCAAACCCTAAATGCCTCACATAACCCTTCAAATATAGAGTAAACAGGCTTGTGGATAGCTATGAAAACCTGGGAGTTGTTGGTTTTGCTGCATTTAGAAACTTAGTGGTGGAAGCAAGGATCTGATTCCATAGGTACTGTTCAGTAACTTCATTGATCTCAGTTATTTAACATCTTCCAGTTTCTACTTATCAAGGGTATGTGTAGCTAGCTGGATCAGTCACTGGGCAGTACTCACCCTGGGCACTGAATCAAAGAGGCACTCTAGGGGAAAAGGTGTGGTTATCAGGTTTTGATCTCTCGTGGCAATGTTTGAATTTGTTACTTCAGTGAACTCTGATGAAACCTTTTTTACACCAAGGGACAAGGTAGAGATTTGCTTGTGTTGCAGAAATTCCACAGGTGGTTGCTGAGACTAAAGAAAGATGGTTTTGTCTCAGAACAGGGAGTCTAGTAGTTGCAGGCTTTTCTTGTTGTACTCTGTAAAACTTTGCAGCTTTAGCCTGCATCTGATTTCTTAATGTCCTCATTTACTCTGTCTGCAGGCATATTTCCTTTTGTTCTTGCCTTCTCTCTCTCTTTTTTTCTCCTTTCACTCTGGGTCCTGTGGCCTTTCTTCTGACTTTCCCCTCAATTTCTTTTCTTTAAAACGATTGCTTTTTAATTTTCCACACAGCTTGAGCATCTGCCAAGTAAGTGGATAATTGGGAGTTAGGGAAGGGATTGAAAGCCCATTAAGAACTGCAGACAAAAACCTGGACATGTGGTGGGAGGGGTGAGGGCCAGTGAAGTCCTGCTCATCTGCCTGCAGCATTGTAGGCACATCTGGGACTTGAGGAAGTAGGGAGCTTTTTGTACACTGAAAAAAAAAAAAGAAATGTAGATGCCAAATGCCAACATGTCTTCTGTGAAACTCTGGGAAGAGGACTTTCAGTGGCTTGTTATGTTCCCAGGTTTAGATTCCTTTCCGTAAGAGAGACAATGGACATATCCAAGAAACAGATAAAAAGATTCTCTAACCTCATAACTCTGTGGAATTAAAATTGTGACATGGGTGGTGTCACTTTGGGAACTCTACCTTAGAGTGTTCTCGATAAGTACTTGAAAAAAGTTCTGTCTAGGTAAGAATTCAGCAACCAGAATAATACACAGAACTGAGCTATCAGCTCAGCCTATAATCTTTTTATCCTGTGCATTACCAAAAAGATTAGAAAATAAAAATGAAAAGCCTGTATCAACTACAAATAACTGTATGGTTGCAGTAATTCCAGAAAAAAAATGCTAAAAGATATTTCCCTCTTTTTTTTTTTTTTCTAATACTGTTGAGATCTTTAGGATATTCCTATGCAAGATAAGTGGTTTTGACGCTGATTGTGGTTTTGATACAAACCACTGTGATTTTGATACAAGCCACTGATAAATGGTTTTGACACAAAATACCAATCAGTGTAAAAGACCACTTATCAATGGTCTTTTATACTGTTTGGTATTTTGTTTGTGATTGAAGCTGGGCTCCTCTCTTTCTCAAACTCTTCTTAAGAAACGTCATGATCTCGGAGGTGTAATTCTTCCTCTTTTGCAGTGACAGGTGGAGAATGGTTTGGGATCACAGGCATTCCTGTGAAGCCTGTTGACATCTGAATCTACCCCTTTGTTTTGACTCACATTCAGCATTATAAAACTCTAGTGAACTCAGCGGAAGTCAGGAATGCTCACAATGACCCCAAATCAGACCATAGTTGTTGCCAGCCTGTATGGAAGAGTACTTCAATATTTCACACTTCTATAATGATGTTACTGTGCATGGATATTCTCAGTCTGACAGATGTTTAAGAAAGATAAGTGTAACTAGGAAAAGCAGAGATTATTTAATAAAAGAAAAATCAATTCTTTAAGTCTGAGGGCAGTTTAGGTTTGGTACATCACATTGGGCATCTCTGTGGGCATGCTGGTATCAGTGACAATGTTTTTGGCAATTTAACCACTTTCTTTGACCCTTACTTTGATGCCTTTGTATGTCAGCAATACTCTCAAGGAAAAAGAGAATATCAAGCATGAGAATGTGAGAAGTTACCAAATAAAAGCCAGCCAGTGAAGGTTGAGTAGGGCCTCTACTTATTTCACATATGCAACAAGCGTCTTGAAGATCATCACCTCAAAAAAAACAAAAAGTGAATCTTTCTCTGGTAGAGCAGTAAGAACATCTTGTCCAAGCAAGGTCAAGAACCTTTCCAATGCATGTGAAGAAGATCTGTAGCAAATAACACCTTTGGAGTTATCAGCTGTGAAGTGAGTTATGAAAGACAAGAAATGCACAACTGTTCGTGGTAATTTCAAATGTGTACATAATTTGTAATTCTGAGGAGTACTTTCTGTCATGGTAGATTGGCTTCTTTATCTGCTAATTAGGGCGCTTCAGTTCCTCTGCATAGACACCTAGAGTTACATCAGTAGTAAAGAAAACAGCTCATTATTAATCTAGTGATGAGGATGTAAAAGCTGAATCAAAGCACTTTGAATCAAACCTGTTGACTTTTATATGTGTCTAAGCCTGCAGTTTAATCATTAAAGTGAAACTTACTTGGATTCAAAATCTTTGCACTTACAGCCAAGGCTCTCTGAGTTCACAGAGCTTATTCAGAGAAAGAAGCTGAGAAAAATGCTTTCTTAGGGTCCTAAATGGTCAGTCAAACACATGCATTTATTTAGGCTGAATTCTCTGTATATTGAATACTCACTGTATTCAGGGTATAGTCTGAATTATCATTTCTTATTTCAAAGAGAATTGACAAGCTGTGGTGGTGAAGTAGTAAATGTCGTTTTCAGATCTGTGCCCCAGTCTGCCACTGAAATTCTCCTGTTCCTTTTTTGTAGCCAACTCTGAGCTTCTTTCCAAAAGTGTGCTGTGAATATTGTATTCACGGAGATAATCAACTAACTCCCATATGCAGAGAATGTTGTTGCAGTTTGTGTTTGGGAGTTTGTGTTCCCTTAAGAAAAAAAAAATATATGTAATAATGGTTTCAAACAAATACATCTTTTGCTCTTGTCGGAATATGACTAATTACATTGACTTCCAGCTCTTTTGCCACAATATGCTGCTGGGGCCAAGTGAGAGGTATGGTACAACTGCAGCCTGTAATTAGGGCAGAGCAAGTCAGCAAACAGTTTATGTGTTGCTGTACTGTGTGCAGACTGGATTCCTGTAATACAGGAGAATTGTAATTCCTGTAATACTGGAGAAATTGCAAGAAATAAAAAAGAAGCATAAATAAAAAGAAAAATGCTGTCAGAAAATCATATTCAACACTGAATATGCATAGTGATGTGTGAAATTATATTCTGTACTAGAAGGAAGGAGAAGGCTGTTGTTCTTACTCTCAGGAGTATGTGTGGCTTTAAATATACTTTACTGTATAACAACAGCATGTAGAATTTGGTGCTTAAATACATTCAGGTAGCAGTCTAACCTGAAAGGAATGTATATCATATACTCAGTTCAAAGTTGTTTTTTCTTGGCCTTTGTAGTATTTACGTACTCGTGAAAATATGCCATCAAAATTTGACCATTGGAGAAAATAGGGATTATTTTGTTGTGTTGTTGGGTTTTTTGTCTTCAGTAGTGCTCTGTATAGAATAAATAACACTAAAAATACCTAGTGAGCTGAGTTGGCTTGTGTTTGCTTGAGAGAGCTCTGCAAGTGTCTAGGTGAACGTGCTTTGCCTGTGCTTTTTAAATTACAAGCATTTAAGCTTAATCACTTGCTCTTTCAAGTAATTTGCAATCATCTGCTTTTGTTTTAATATTCATGCTTTCTTTATGCATGCTTTAGAAAGATTGCTTTCTCTCACATATATAATTATACTTAAATGATATAATGGTTATTACACAAATCAGAAAAACAGCAATGTGTTTGGGGGAAGTATCAAAATGGGGGAGGTAGGTCAGACTGTCATCATGCCATCTTTGACAAGCAATCCCTTTAATTAGTCATTAGCTGACTTTTCCAGACAGTTTTCCAGCAATGATTCTGTCACTAACATTATAGGAGAAGGCATTGCATGGCAAAAAGGAAAGTCTAGCCAATAATGTCACTCAGGACTGTTTTTAAATGGATGATTTACAGTCTCATGCCTCTTGTAGGGTTCCTCAGCCAGTTTTTCTCCCTCTTGGTTAAGACTTTCTCCTTAGCAATGAATTAGTGGCTGTATTGTTATATGCCTGTTGCTTTTTGGTTGATTTGCTTCTCAGCAAGTACAATTGTTGTCTTAGCATTTACTATGATACAGGAAAAGCAAACCCAACTACCAAAAGTGAACCAAACAATTCTGACCATTTCACTGACTCAATTTTTCATTCTAGTGTATTGTCTTGGTTTAGAAAATTATATACATGTATATATGTCTCCATATAGCCGCATTAAATGTCATCTTAAGAGCTGTGCTGGATTACAGTCTTAAGCAATGTGTTCTTCAGCTTTTTAAGAAAAAAAAAATTAAAATTTAAGTTGTGATTTGGGAGGAAGAAGTTTCTCTGTGTCTTCATGTCTTCCGGATGTGCTGATTGACTAAATTGTGCCTCCTAGAAATGTCAGTGCTTTCAACCTAAGCTCTAAAACGGTATCCTTTATTTCCTTCCTCTCTCGTTATCAATACTAATTTTGTTTTTTTTTAATTCTTCAAACCAGCAATAAATTGGGGTTAACAGAGGAGTTGCTTTGCCATAGTTATACTGTTATGTCATACAGAGTCATAGATGACTGCAGACTGGCACTTGCTTTCTGCCTGTTTCATAGGCTTGAGGATAAACTACCCCTTCTGCTTGAAGACTTCTAAATGTCTTAAGAACCCCTCCACAAATTCTGAAGTCTTGCTACTATGTTTTTTCCTTTACCACTTCCTCTATTTTTTTAGCAAGTTTTTGTTTTGTCTTTCCACAAATTGTTCACTCACAGATTATGATGCTAACATCTTGAATTCCTTGGAATCTCTTGTTCTTTGTAGCATCAGATCCCAATATCTCTGTGGTGAAAGTGAGCACAGTCTTTATGTTGAATATGGCATCGTGGTAATTGATATAATCATCCTTGAACTCCTGTGTTATTACTCTGGCTTTCTTTTGCCATAACCAGTCCAGCATAGCCATTTCCAAGGTGCACTGGTTTTACTCTGAAGTACCAATGTAAGAGATAATATTCCACATTTGTGGGTAGAGATTGGGCTCTTAACTCTTGTATCTGGTTCGGACTGCTACTTGAAAGCACGAGGGAATGGCATACATGAGCAGCAGTTTATCTCATTCTGCTCATATCTGTGTTATGCTGTCAAAATTACTCTAATAACCGCTGCATATTACTCTGATAACTGCTGAGAATTTATTGTTTGAAAAACCTATGATTTCTCTGGAAGGAGTAGGATTTCTCACAAAAAATGATCACTTTTCTCTGTGCTATAGGGCTGTTGCCATTTTTAAGAATATTGCAATCTAGTTGCTATGAACCTAATTCTGCACACAATAGTTGTCTCACAGTAGGAAATACCTCTAGCTGACTGTGGAAACTACCAGATGAAAATCTCACAAGTAATTTAATTAATTTTTTTTGTCTTTGAAGCCTTGTAAAACAGTCAATACTTTGACTCTTTAAGTGGAGCTAGCATTCAAACTGGCATTCCATAATTTAATGGTAAAAAATGTCAACAAATGTACTTACATGCTTTCTCAATCTTATGTGTCAGTTTGTCTAGGAACTCGCAAAGACTGAAATTACTAAGTCTAAAATAAATATATTTGACTTGACACTCAGGTATTAGTCTCTGTAGGTGAATATGGAGGAATAATTGTCCACATCAGTACATTTTTACTTTGTTTATCTGTTTACTTATGGACTCGTCTCTATCTGGAATATTCCAGCTCAGTATGAAATGATTCATTTTTAGTGTTTGTTACACTCTATACTGCATAAAATAATTAATTTTTATGGATTGTGGGGTTTGGTGGGTTATTTGCTTCAAAAATAGGCTATTATACAGTTTAATTCAATGATTTATATACCTCATGTTAAGCAAATGAGATTAAATTGTAGCACAGAAATTTTAAATCTACTATTTTTCTCTTTTGCTGAGTTAACAGAATGTAATCATCTGATATGGTGACTCTCTTCAAGGAAGACAATGTGTTTGAGTCATAAAAAAATTCCATTATTTTCCATAATGGAAAATTCCTAACTCATGTGTGGATATTCTTTCTGACACCCAAAAGAAACAGGCAATGAGGAGATAGCTATTCCTACTGTCATCAGATTATAAAACATTTTCAGAGGCTAATCCAGAAAAATATTTTGCTTCATTTGAAGTCAAAATACTTTTATATTTATGGGTCCACAAAAAAGTTACCAAGTTGGCCTGGATAATATTTTTAATTATGTTATTAAATACTATTTCCCTCCTCATTCATATGCCGTTAGGTTCTTTCCTTTGTCCTCATCTACAAGATAATGAAGTAGGTTTGTTGATTTCACATTGTTCTGTACAATGCTGAAATTTTTGACTTGTCTATAGCTGAAGATATATTTGTTTATAAATGTGTAGAACTGCTTCTTTCTGAATTTCATGAACACATCCAGCCATTACCTAAGAGAGGGAAATCTTCATGCATTTACACTGATCGTAAGCAATTTAAAAAAAACAAGTTTGAAAACAAATTTGCAATGATATTCTCTTGAGAAACTTGAGTTGTGGAATGGTCAAGTCATCTTATAGTGGAAAAATAAACTCAAATTTAAATATTAGGGAGCCTGAGAGTGTTATGAAGCTTGAATAATGCGTATGTTGAAAATAATGTCAGATTAGAGGTGATACACAGGAAAGAAGTATTGTAACAGCAGTATCTGTTGTTCCTTTTACTCATACTGCAGGCATGGTCCCTGTGGCTTTGGGCTGGTTTCATTGAACTGTTTACTCTCTGTATGTTTTGTGGAAGAAGCCTCCCAAAACATTGCATTTTAGAGCCAAATGTTTGCAAAAAAGAATTTTTCATCTGGCACAGCGTGAGATGACCAGTGGCTGAACGTTGCTCCTGATCCCACTGTCCATGTCCCTGAGGGCAATGTTAAACAGGGCTGGTGCCAACACCCACCCCTGCAGTCAGCACTGGTCACTGAGCCACTGACCACAACTCTGAGTGGAACCATCCAGTCAATTCCTTATCCACCAAGTGATCCATCCATCAGACTCATGTCTCTCCAGTTTAGAGACTAAGATATCATGTGGGACAGTGTCAAACACTTTACACAATTCCAATCAGATGATTTCCGTTGCTCTTCTCTCACCCTCCACCAGCGTAACTCCACTGTAGAAGGCCACGAAATTTGTCAGGCATGATTTTCTTGTAGTGAAGCCCCACTGTCACAAATCACGTGCCTTACCAAAATTTCCAGGAGGATCTGCTCCATGATCTTGGTGGGGACTGAGGTGAGACTGACCAGCCCACAGGTACCTGGGTCTTGCTTTTTTCCTTTTTGAAAATGGGAGTTGATCTCCATTTTCCGTCAGTGGGAACTTCAAGAGACTGCCATGACTTCTCAAATATGATGAATAGTTGCTTAGATCTACATTCTGCTGATAACTGTTGGTATTCTGAAATGTTTTTGAGGGGTTGTTTGTTTGGGGGGGGGTTGTGTGGTTTGGTTTGATATTTGGTGGGGGGGGGGTGTCTTGTTTTGGTTTGGATTTTCTTGGTTTTTGGGTCAGTTAGTTGGTTGGTTTGGGGGTTTTTTGGGTTTTTTGTTGTTTTTTCTGGGTTTTTTGTTTTGTTTTTTTTTAATTACAGTCCTGTATGGCAAGAAACTTTTCCTCTTTTCTTATTTTGCCTGAAGGCTTAAGAAAGCTTTATTGCAAGTTGTTGAGGATGTAACTGATATGAATTCAGGATTAAGGAAATAATTCTGTTCAGTCTCTATGTGCAGTGTGCTGGGAGTCCTGAAATGAATATTTGCCTTAGAGCCCTGAGTGTCTCTGTCGGGATTGTGTTTTTGCAGCTTTTTCAAGATAGAAGTCAACTGTTCAGATATTTTGTAGATGATTGCTGATGTGAGATTTGCTTGAGCTTTCCAAGTATGTCCCAGTTATGATTGATGCTTCCTTCCAGTGCCCTGGAAAGCAATCCGTTCAGCCCAGTGAGCAGCACAGTCTAAAAAATATGAGCCTAATTTTGGCCAAATTAACCTTACTTCTAAATCAACAAGTTTGCAACAGATAGTTATGCTTGTAGATCAGGATCCAAGACAGAACAATTTTTTCTTTTTTTGGAGGTTTAAGATTTCAGTGTCCTCTAAATCCCCTAAATTCATCCTTCATCTGTGCTGTAATTTCTGTCTCTGTTCCTGGAGAAATGCAAACTGCACTAGCCAGAATGAGCCACACTTGCAAATATTTCTCTTAGATATTTTCCTGTTATATCTTAGAACTCTGTTTGTATTCTCTGTGATACACCTCTCTCTTCTTTCTGCTCTGGTGGTTATCTTTCTCGAGAGATATCATCTCAAATTCGGAAAATAGCAAGTATTTTCAGTATGGTCTGTAAGAATTTACAACCCCACCCCCTTTTTTTCCTCTTACCCCAAAACCCATTTGGCTTCAAAGTACATTAATTAGTTCTGAAAGATGGCTTCATGCTGTCAGGTAATCCTACCCCTTTGGGAGACCTGGTGAGTTTTACAGTGTGGCTGATCTGTCACTGTATCCTAGTGTGAGCTCAACCCCAAGCCTGAGCATTTGCAGGGGTCATTGTCCTTCACTAGAACTGTGCAAGTTCAAACTGAGAGGAGTTTTTCAGCATGAAGAAGGTCCAGGCCTAGGTACTATTGAAAGCAATTTCCAAGGGAAAATAAACGGAGAAGCTAGGCTTGCATTTTTTGGCCATGGAATGCAAGATATCCATACCTGCCTTGAAAGGTCCTTTTATTTCTTAATTTAAATGGAAGACTGCGGTTATAACCTTTTTGTTGATTGTGGTTTGTTGGGTTTTTTGAACAGTGTAAAATGCAATAGCTGTCTTCTGTGTAAGGCATTTTGTGTGTAGCGATAGAAACACACCTTCAAAATTGTCCTGGTGCTGGAAAAAAAGTCAATATACTTCAATTCCACTTCATTTGTAAAGGAGAAATAATCTTTCCCCAATAATTGTATTTGTCACTGTTCAGTGCTTTTTCTTTTTCAGAAGGAAATTAGTAAATACCTTGAAATAAATAAGTTTGGAACCCACAGAGAAATCAAAATTACCTGATAGAAGGGTGAGACAGCTAATCATAAATATCTGTGGTAAAATATTCAAAAATAATGAAATAAATGTATGGGAGAAGAACTCATCTATTGTTAATTACATTTTCCACAGGCATTTCCATAATATGGTGCAATCAGCACTAATTTTGAATAGGTATTACCAATTTGTTATAAATGTTACATACATATATATATTGGTACAGTTTCAAAAGCAAAACTGCAGAAAAATCCTAAATGTGGTGAAACTTTACAGTTATGTCTTTATGTATGATTTAATTCTTAAAAATCAGGAATAATTTAGGATAATACCTCTTTTTAAGGGAAATTAGGAAATTTCTACCTTGTTTGTGTATTTCAAATAAGTTTCAATACTTATTTGTCTGTTCTCAGAGAAATAAAAAAACACGATACATATATTTTTTTAATAATCTCCTGCTTTCAGACTATCAGTAGAGGAATGTAAATTTAAAATAAATTTACTGAATTCATGTGCTGGATAAATTCAGTAGGATGTCAAAGAGCAAATTCTCAAAGTATTGATGAGAAAAAGGTCTTAGTGGCAGAGTGAATTAATTTTTGTACAAGACAAAGCCCTGACTGAAAAAAGAATAAATATTTCACTGTTCTCTCTGTCTATCCTTTGCCCCAAACATCAGGTCTGTGTTTGCCTCACATGCACTTACATTCATAGTAGAGGGACTGTGTAGCCTGGGATATATTTCTTTTTTCATCTAGGCCATGAATTAAAAGATAATAATTCATAGTACAGGTTCTTTGGAAAGCACAGATCCCACATGTAATAGTTTAACTGTCTCATGACACATGACCAGCTGATGTCCTGCACATTGCTTGTGCAGAAGTACACACACACATACACACACACACACACACACACACACACACAGAGTTGCACATCCTGCCACATTTCCCGAGTGCAGAGTGTTGAGCAGCCCAGAGGAGCAACCCCAGGGAGGTCATCATTTACCCAAACACAGCCTTGGGCCTGAACTCAGTGCCTGGGGCTGTGTCAGGCTGCCTCAGGGAGAGGTGTAAGTGCAGAAAGAGAAGCAGAGGTGAGCAAGGTCATCAAACTGTGGCTCCCTTTCAGCAGCAGGGCTGAAGACAGAGCTGCAGATGACTCCAGGGAAAGTCACATCTGCAATCTCCTTGTAGTGATACCAGAGCACATGAAGTGAGGCAGGGAGCTGCTTTTTCTTATCTATGCATCTTTGGATTTTTATTTCTAATAAGTGTACAGAATCTGCTGTGGTAAATCTGCATTGTCAATTACTAGGGGCTGCCTGGGGACTGCAAGGTATCATTTCAGTATCATTTCACATTTTTGGGCTTATCTACACAGCAAGTGTCTAAGTATACAGGCACTTGAATGGGCTTGGGTGGCCTGTGTAGGACTTAGAACACTGCTGAGGTACCTGTGCTGTTCATTTCAAACTAGCTTGAGTGGAAATGAGCTTCAATTAAAGCACTGCTTGCTGAAGGGTTTATATTGTTAGTTTGGCAATGAAACTGCTTTATTTCTTTCCTCCCTCAGAAAAACCCCAACAGCTAACCATCAATTGGCAATAGAGTCCCTGATTAAAGCTCTTAGAAAAAGCTGCCTTTGCAAGTGAAATATGTGGACCTCTAAGAGAAAAGTGTGTACAAAAGCACAAAGATTATTTAACAAGGAGTAGTTTTTATGTGTAATCTTGGTCACTGCTTTTCATACCTGGGAAACAGTGTGACTGGAATCTATTTAACTATGTAGAAGTCACTGCAAACCAGATCCTTCTACCCTTACATGTGCTGTTTAGTATGTGTTCCCATTTAATTTCTTTCAGATTTCATTATGTTTGCTCAGTATAGATTGAGCAGAACAGTGATCTGGTCAATGGTCTCATACATTCTAGTGCTTTTATGTTTATGTCAGGGAGTGGAATATATTCTCATGTTACTTGAATCAAAGCAGAGAGCAAGTTTTGTTACTTTATTTCCTGTACATGTAGTGTTTAATTATTAGGAGGACTATGAAAGTTTACTGTATTCATAGAATGACTGTAAAACCACAGAAGAAAAAAAAATTCAACTTGACCAGGACTCTTACATCTACAGTGTATGGTGTTTTTTTATTCTCTGCATTTTCTAACACCATTGTCTTTAGATTTTTAGGCTAAATTGTGTATTGGACTAAGGTTTTATTCTGGCACATTATCCTTTATGAGGAGTATTGCACAGTAGGTGCCTTAGCAAGCAAAGAGTTGCTTGCAGTGTACTGGTCTGTTGCAGCAAGGCAAAAGAAGAAAACACCTCAAGTATTCCTTTCTTTGTTCCTACCTTTCCTTTTCTCTTTCTTCCCTCTCAAGGCTGCTAATCCTTTCAACCTTGACACCTGAGCTCAGAACTGAGAAGGATAGTTGTTGACCAAGTGTGGAAGAAAACAAATACCAATCCATTTGTTCATAGAGAGTCTAATTTATATGAGGAAAAGTCATTTTGAATTGACAGTTTTCATTTACCTTTTATTCCCAGTGCCGTTAAGAACCTCTGTGTTCTGTGATAAAGCTGGCTAACAGACTTGAGGCATTTGCCATGTTGTCAGCAAGCATTTGGAAACACATTTGTAACCGTGTTGGCCCTAGCAGACTAATGCACTGAGTCTAACTTCTGCCCAGGTGCTGAGCTAAAGCATTACTTAACAGGCAGCTCTTGGAGGGGTTGGAAAGGTGTGCTGATGGGCTGTTACAAAACAAATGCACTCTGACAAAGTCCCAGTGGTGGTTCACAAAAGCATATGAAACTGCCTGACTTGCAGCTAAGAACTGCCAGGCCTGCATCACATACTCGAGCACATCTCTGATTTGAACATCTTTCCCAGTAAATCTGAAAACTTTAAAACTACTAGTTGGAAACTTAATATTGAATAATAATTCAATATTGACCAAGAATTAATTAATCATTCATATGTTGAAATATTATTATATCCCTCATATGACATCCTCCAACCATGTTTCTTCAAATCAGAGGGAAGGGAGGAATTAAAAGGGATTTTGAGTTAAGATAGCAGCAAATAACAAAGTCTTGCATTAAAAGTTATTAAAACAATTAACAAAGATTCAAATTGACTATTTAATTAGTTCTTGGAATTCGCTGCTGGGTACTGTGCAGAAAATCTAAGGTGTAGTTAGAATATTAGATTGCCAGCTTAATTGGGCAGTATAATTTTGCAGCAGTTATAATGAGAATTCAAGCCAACAATTAATTCAGTGCTTTAGCTGGTAGAATTCTTGGGCCACAGCCAGCTTTGCTTATAACCTCAGTTATATCCTTTCTTTTCCTCCCACTTTTCTCCTGACGACCGTCAGCTTGCTTTTCTATTACTTATTTTAAAAGGAAATTATTGGGAAATATCAAAAGTTAGATTACTTGAAAATCCAATGCCATTCTTGATCAAATATTGAGTATTTCATGAGGCAAGAGTAAAGGAAGAGCAATATGTTAATAAATTATTCAGATGAAGTAAAACACTTCAAACTAAATGTTATGCTCTGCTAGAAAGATTTTTTTTCTGAGTTACATGTAATAAATACATAAAGCTGTACTGGAAAAGAGCCTTTTGAAGCCCTCTTTATTTGCTTTATATCATGGTTGTAGAATCCTTCAGTGTTTTTCAAACTAAAGTATTGATCCTGAAGTGTGTGCATGTAAACCAAAAAGGTATTCTGCTTATTCTATAGAGCTCAGAAATTTGCTTCTGTTGGTTTCAAAATGCAGGCAGGTTTGGGCAAACTTACTTCCTAATAGCCTTCTCATGTATTTTAGACCTGTGTTCTATGAGGAAGAATGATAGAAGACATTTATATGTAAAATGTACATAAAATTAATCACATATTCAGGAATTACTTCTAATTCAAGTCTCATTTACTTTTGTATAAAGATGAACAGAATTGCCAAGTCTACAAACTGTTTTCTTATTTGAGAAACACTGAAGGGTACTTCAGTTTGCAGTAATTACTTAAGAGAATAAGCCAGTGCCGAGGCAATGTAAATTATCAGTTTATATTACAGACAATTTTAAATCCAAGTGACTGCCTCTGAGAGCTAGAATGTAGGAACAGTAGTAGAATTATGATTTAGAAATTTTTCAGTTCTTTTTAGGACTTTTTATATGGGATTTTAAGTCTTCATTTCATATATAAACCTTGTGGTTTTCCTAGTCCCAAAATACATATTTTCATTACATTATTGGATGCCCTAGTTAAGGAGGCAAATGAGTGTTCAAAGAAGTTGAGTAGAAACTGTCACTTTAAACAATGAAGATCATTTACTAGTTGATTCTTTTCAATTTTTGGTAGTACTTTCAGTAAACATGCTTTATTTAATAGAAGTCATAGTGCTGAAATGCCTTTTTAGAGATCAAAGCAGTGTGCTGCATGTCATTAAGACATGCTGTAATGTTTTCTTTTACCTGTAAAACTGCCTTGTGCTCATGCAATTTGTCCTGAAGAAGTGAGTTTAGGCAGTCCCATTACAGTTTAGTATCATTATATATTAGTAAAATAGTTGGATAGGCGACTTCAAAAATAAGACAGATACCATAAACAGAAAACAGTGAAAGATATTTGCAAGGAATCAAAATGGGTAATTGCTTTAAAAATATGAAATCACCTGGAAATTCACCAGGTTTAAATAGGCTTGGGAAAGGAGAGGAAGCAAGTTCTAACTCTAGTGGAAACTCTGCCAGTATGCTAATTCCCCAGCCTTCTTCCACATTAAACTGGTTAGTCCTGTATTCTTCAAGCTGCCTATGTACTATGTCTGAAATTACTTTATTTCCCCAACTTGTTCTTTGTTTACCTGTGGAAGGAGCAGGGAAAAAAGCTGGAGCAGTAGCATCCCACTGCAGCTGTGAAAGGCACGCCAAACTGTCCTGCTCTAGGAGAGACAGAAGCCTCCCGGATATGCTGTCTTCTGACACTGGAAAAAAAAAAAACAAAATCCCAAATGAATGTAATTAAAAGATAATAGAATGCAAGTGTGTGTTTCTCTTAGTATTATCCAGCAATGACAGATGAATTCTGAGACGAAGCTGAGATACTTATTTTTGAAGCAGTTGCAAACTATTTTCAGCAGGAAGGTTCACATCCTATTAACGTTGTCACTATCCAAGCAAATGTTAAGCTTTTAAAGCTTAGATTTCAGCTCTCCCAGAAGATAGTTCAACCTGTCACTTGGATTGAATCCAAAAGTCTTTGCTGCTGGCATTATCACAGTGACACCCAAAATTTTTCAGTGGCATGCAAACAAACACACACAGTTTGCTTCTCCAGAAGGCTTGCAGTGTCACAAGTTGTAAAATCTCACTATTGAAAGCTGTAGGAGAGTTGATTTACTTTGTGTGGCTGCCATTACACTGCTGCTAATGCTGCAGTGTCCTGAAAAGCTAGTTCAATATTTGTCCTATAAAATGTAGTATTTATTGATGTGGAAGTATTTTTGTAGGCTGTACCACAGTAGCGGGTCTCAGATATTGCTCAACACCCTCAGAATTTTGACTCAAAAATTAAGACATTTTCCTAGCTTTAGTACCCATTCCTTATTGTTCATAAATCTGCTAACAAAATGTACCATAAATGATAAAATATGCAGGCTGTTTACATTAATAAGTCTCCTTTTAAGGAGACTGAGTTCTGTTTTGGAAATTAAGGTCTTTGCTTTTGTCCCTTACACTGTAACTTCTGAAATACAGCTTCATTTTTCTCAGCAGGTCTTTCTTCTCTTGCTTTTTCCTAATAATAATAATAAATCTGGCATTCATTAAATTTGAATAGATCCAGGTACTGGGGTTGCTCTCCTGTGCCTCTTCCTTGAAGTAATTTCTTATTTGGCCAACAAGAGGGTGAGCTGCTGATCGTGCTATTGCACTTGCAGCTTTTGATGGGCTCTTCCCTCCATTCCTAACGATGTGCTTCATAACCTGTTATTGATTAAGCAATCTAAATCCCATTTCAGTCCTCACAGATGTGCCACAGAAAATAAAAGAAAAAGCCACAGCTTCAAATAATAGTTACACACACTCAGCCTGGAAAGCACATTTCCTATTAGAAAAGATGCAGTTGAGTTGAAGACAGAACTACAATTTTGGATGGAGAGACATATAAAATTTTTACAGATGTATCAAGCTTGAAGTAAGAAATGCATAATCAATTTTCTTAGTTTATAATAAAAAGTACAGTTCATGGTTGCAGGTGAGCTTATATCAGAGAACACTTCATATCAGAATAAGCTTCAGTCGGAGTAAACTTCTTGGAAAAAAACCAGCTGGTTTGTTAGCCTGTTTATTGTTGTTTTGGTGACATGGTTTTTCTCAGAATCCAGAAAACTGGATTTTTTCTTAGCAAATGCACTTTAAAGTGTTTTCTTAAGAGTGATATAAAACTGTTTGATCTCCCCAGAAATTTTTCCCAAAGTATGGTCCTGGAGTAAGCATTCAACTTCTTTAGGATTTTTCAGACTGGTTGGATACCTTTTTAGTGGTTATTTTTTGCTACTTACTTGCATGTTATGCCAACACTGGGAATCTCCCAAGAATGGGCAGATGTAGTTGATGTACCTGCTACACCTATGTGTTGTACATCCTCTGTGGTTTCAGAAGGCATTTTTCAGAATCTAGAAATGAGAAAATTGTTACTGTGTAGCATTAGTAGATTTGCCAAGTGTCTTTCTGCCACAGAAGCAGCTTCAATTGTTTATTAATAAATGAATTTTATTTATTAATAAATGAATTTTATGCTTTTCTCACAGCATACTGTGGCATACAGCTTATGCCATTGTCGTATCTTGGCATAATTAGTGTATTTATAGTGCAAACACCTTCTGATAATTTACAGTGTCATTTTTGGAAGACCAAGGAGCAAGTAATATTTCATGAGCTAATTTTTTCACCTACTCTACGAAAGTTTTGTGTTGCCATTAAGTTTACGCTTGCCATTCAGAGTGTTAGGGGAAATAACATTTGTTTGCCTGTTTTTCCTGTGATAATGCTCAATATTATTAAGATGCCTTTGCCTTCTGTCCTCAACACATAGATTCAGAGTTTAGCTCTTTCTGCTACCTGTACAGGGACTTGGAACTGAGACACTGAGAAGAAAGATCTGAAATAGTGTATAAATCCCTCCCACCCTCTTTCAGAAGAGATCAAGGTACAGGACAAATGCAGAAAATTCTACTAAACCTGTAAATTATTATTATGGCCTTACCAGGAATACTCTAACACTGATGCTTACAGACATAAGCATCAAAAAGACAACTGAAGAATGGAGGTCACAGAGGTGACATTATATCCAATTCTAATAAAAGATAGGAAATTCACAAAGTAAAGATTTCGAATATTGAAAATAATCACACTATGAAACTATTTTTATAGCATGTATTGAAGGTAAAGTTTCAAAAAAGGCATTGCAAGCATTTCCTTATTTTATATAAAACATGCATTTTTTGGCTTTCAGCAAGTTGTTAAAATTATGTTAAAAATGGCATATTTGAAACACATTGTCTTTCCAAAATAAAAAAGAATATACTTGACTTCCAAAACTGTAAAGCACTGAGTGATAATTTCTTTCAAAGTATTAATCTCTCCAGTTGCTAGTAAATCTATTTACATGATCTGTATGATACCATTAGGTCCATTGGATATTAGGTTTATGTACCATCATTAATCTATTGTTTAGCAAATAATGTCAAAAAGCATTTACACTTTCAAGTTCTTTTGTTTGATATTGTTAAGATGTGAGAGGGTATGATGATTTATTTACTTTCAGAGCAGGTGCCTGTTTGCTTTGATTCTGACATCTGTAATGCTGTGTTTTCTGTAGCACAATCCGAGTTGTCTAAACATAAATGGGTTCTGTTAGAAAAAACTGCAGTGGTTCATTTCTACTTATATCTCAACCTGTATGGCAACATCACAAACCACTTTTAGAGGTTGAGAACTGGCCTTTTCCAATCTGTGTAACCTTTATTGCAAATGAAATGCCAATCTTGATGACCAGCATGTGGTGGCTAGAACAAGGCTGCTATTATGTGTATGGCTCTTCTTCAGATGATAAACATCTGCATCTTCCTAGAAGATAAAATCCTGCTTGTAGTTATAATGTCTTTTCACTCTGTCTTTTGTAGTAGAAATTGTAAAGATCGGCTGTTACATGGGTCAAAGTCACACCTGCTGTGACTTAGCTGGTAGGCTGATTGTATTGTAGAGAATACAGACATATAATTTCATATTCTTTGAAGGTGCTTAGGAAACTCCAGGAAATGGAATCTCTTTTTTTTTTTTCAAGATGATGTTGTACAGTCTTAGAAATACAGTTAACATTTGTTGCTCCCAAGTCTATATATTCTATTAGGTATTCTATTAGTCAATATATGTTAATATATCTTTCAGTAGTGTGAAGTATTTAAGTATGTATGTATCTGATACATAAGACAATTCAAAGTGTATCTGAAATTGCTACATCTTTTACAAACATAAAGCAGGATGAATGAAACCTCTCTGTGCCACAGACTGAATTTTTCTTCCACAACCTGCTCCGATTCAGAATTAAGTGACCCCACATTACTGAAGCTTATTAATCAAGATATTACTGATTCTAGAAATTGAAATGATTATGCTCAAAAACTTTCAGGTCATAATGATATTTAATTAGCTTGCACAGTTTTAAAAATTATATTGATAACAGATAAAGATTTGAAGATAAACTGTCACTTGTTTAAGTGTGCCAAAATTTGAGAATGCAGGTTTTTTGTGAGAAGAAAGTAGTTTACGCTATCTGAAATCCAGCCCACTTTCATTTAGATGTAAAATATAAATACACATTGTCTTTGTTTATATATTTTAATGCCTACATATGTATATATTTGTAGTCTAGAATATGTACACACATAAAAATAATGGGAAATGATGTAAAAATAATTGAAAAAAAAAAAAAAAAAGCCAGCAAACGTCCCTATGTTAATATTTAAGTAAGCTGTATGTTTAAAGCCATAGAAATGTAAATATTCTGTAGTAAATTGTTTCTTCTTGCAGACAGTTACACAGAAATGATATTGTGTATTTTAGCTTCCCTGACAAGTCCTAGTATGGCTTAGCATTATGTATGGCCCATTCAGCTATATATGTGTGTTTATAAACACATGTTTATAAAATATCTGTTTATTCGTATAAAAATGCCTTTCTGAAATCCTGACATTTCAAAGGTTAAATTACAAACCCTTACTATTACTAACTTGACCAATTTTCTGCTTAATATATCACTTTCTTGGCAAATGTTAGCAGATTCTGTAGTGTGTATCATTAAATATATAGAAGCCATGATGTTGCTCCATAAATGTCATTTATCTATTCCACTCTGGAATCTTAGTATCACATTATTACAGCTTCTGTTCAGCCTCCTCAGCCGAAAGTATGAACAAATAATGGCTGGAATAGTGTTCAGTAACATTTCCATAACTAACTCTTAATGTTTAGGCACCTTCAAGGTAAACATAGGGCTGTCCATGGATCAGCTCACTTTTATGTTGTTGCTGTGGAGATGCAAAAGTTACATTTTCTCCTGAAAATTAAATAAGAATTACTGAATATTGCCATCTACAGAAATTTTTCTTTTTCCAAACAGAAAGTTGTCAGTATCATGGTATTTATCACTATCATCACTTCTTCTAGAACAATGGGCTGTGGTGCCAACAGACAAACTGAGTTTAGAGGTTTCGTGTAAACAGTCTTTCATATTTCAGATGTTCAGGCTGATTCCTGTTTGATTTGGGAGTAAAAATATGAAAATGTCAGAAAGGCTGGGGAGTTTTCTTTGCTGGCTGATGGCATTGCCACAGCTTAGCAGTTCAGTAGTAAAGCCCTCGGTCTGCTTCTCCACCACCAGTCTCCCCACCACATCCTAAGTCCAATTGTAGAACACCTATGTTTTAAAATGCAGTGTATCTCCCAAGATGCATAGCAGCAATATTGCTTCATGATGAAAGAGCCGCTAAATATATCTGAATATAGTTAATGACTTGATTTCTTTGTTGAGGTGATAATCTGTTCAAAGACTTGTACAGTTTATTACCTCTAAATTATGTTGCATTAGGTTATTCCCTGAAAAACAGGACATATGCTAACAGATGAGACTGGGAGATATAATCTCGACTTGGTTTATGGTACTCTGCTTAGCACAGCTGGGTGATACAGTCGTATTTCCTACCCTGCTTGACACAGATGCCTTGCGATACACTTCTCAGAGGATTTTGTGTTCTTTCTACCTCTTCATCTTTCGAATGAAATGTAATGGATTTTATCCCTGTCAAAGCTTCACCTGTTTATCTCCACCACAGTGGCCCCTTGGTGGGGTTCAGATGAAAAGAGAGAGTTTAACAATTAAAAAATAATTAAAGAGAGAAAAAAGGCTTGAAGTCTTTCCATATGTGAAATTTCAAGCTTTTACGTTCACAGTGAAAAATCAATGTTTCTTTTTAATTCCATTTTTTCTGCATTTAGTACAAAGAGAAATAAGTAATTGCCTTGCTTGTAGAGCTGCTTTGTTCATTTTGCTATGTAAAATTGATGGTTTGAAATTTTTATAGAACTGGTACTTCTAAGAGTATCATTTTTCATTGCACCCTTTCTATTATCTCAAATAACATACATTTTGTATTGCCACATTTTGCTCTGTTTATTCTTCACACTCTTCATTTCGCACAATTCAGTAGCTCTGAAAAATAGCACAGATGTATTCTTTAAAACAATAACAGTGCTAGGTGGGTGTTCTTTAGAAAAATAAACTTCCTTTTGTCAGTTTAAAGCTCTGCTGGAATAAATGTAAAGCTGTGTATTTTAACTATGCGGTATTGTAAAAATGATGGAAAGCACAGTAAAATTGCAAATTAGCACTGGATGAGACCCAGACCCTGATACAGTGAAGGAAGATTAGAAATGATTTGTTTGGTCTCTGTGGGGAGCTGTACCAGATGTCCCTCTGTTCAAACAATCCCCGGTGATTAACCCCTGAAGCAATACTCTTTGCAGCTGAGGAGAGCTGCTTGCTGCTCTCAGAACTGAACCCAAGGCGTTGCCTCAGGTGTAAAAGATATTGCCCCACAAAAATTATCACGTCAAAAACATCAGGCTTAGTGAAGGGCAGAGCTTTCTATAGGTTAAAGTGTCTTTCTTCCAGACTATGTAATGGTACAGTCCAAGGCAATCAAGTAATGCCATTTTACTGTAGTAGATCTGTATTTTGTTGGCTAATGGGCCAATTATATCAAAAGGGGAACTGTTTGCAAGTAAGGGAAGGCAATTTTGAACACATTACAAATTTTGTCTAACATATCTTTATATGGATGTACTTGTATACCTACACATCAATGTGTGTAGCTTTGCCACAGACTAGAAAAATTATCTAAAAGTAATGCTGAGATAGTGCATTCATGATTTAAATGAAGTGTGATAGCAAAAACCTAGTTATGCTGCTGGTGTAAATTGGTTAAACCTGGTAAAATCACATGGTAGGCTGTCTTTAAGAGGCTTTAGTTTTGTCTTCTTGCTCTGTATAACTTTCTGAAGACAGTATTTGCATGGGCAAAGTTTTTCTCAGTAATTAATAAATCACCCTCTATTTTGTCAGATTGCAGAGTGAAAGCATTGCTTTCTTGTGTAATGTTCTTTTTTTTTAATAATTATACTACATAAGTGAACATGAACAGCTAATAATGTCTTTGCTGTCTTAGTCTGCAGAAGATGAATACCCACTGACTATGGATGGTTTGGAACTCTGGAAATGCCAGTGGGAGGCTCACCTGCTTAACCCCTGAATTTAGCTGGCATAACCATCCTCCTCTTCAGTACAGTTGATCAATTCCTATTAAGTGCTGTATGTCTGGCTCCTCCTTGCAAGTGGTCTTTTACCTGAAAACATTATGTAGCTTAGTTCATATAGCTTATTTGACTGGATAAAAAATCAGGGCCTTCATTTCCCTGTGGTTCCAATGCGAAAGTGCTTCTGTGCGGATTAGCTGCATCCCAGCAGGAGTCACAATTGCAAAGTGCCTGTTTACAGAACAGGAGCTTTGTGCAGACAAGGGCAAGTGGAGACAAGTGAAGTGTGTCCTTCCTGATGCACAGTTTCCTGAGGAAGTGTACCAAAGACTGTGTATACTTTTCCCTTTGTGGCCGTTGTTAGGAGGCTGTGCCCCACGGTCAGCATCTGGAGTCCTTCATGCTGCACAAATATTCATTATGGCTGTTCCAGAGATCATGAGTGGCAATGACTTGGACCTAAGCTGAGATGACATTTTGACCCAGATTTAGCTGATTAGGGAAATATTTCCATTTCAAATTTGGCATGTGCTGTAGGCTACCGGGAAACTAGGGCACAGATTCCCAGAGGGTGGGAGTTTTGAATTGGATGTGAGTTCAAATGTATGCTTATGTAACTTTGGCACTGCTAAATTACACACCCCTTCATGCTTGACTATTAAATAATCAAAAGAAGACATTGCTCGTAATTTTATTCTTATTTTCCTTGTCAAATCTGAATTTTTTTTATGAATAACAATTCATGACCAACACTACAGTTGTGATTTTCCGGTGCCTAGAGGTTAGTGTGTTTGGAGACACGGTAAAGTGTGCAAAGCTCTTTAGAGATGTAAAGGGTGGAACTAATTGGGTATTTGTCAACCCATCTTAGTCAGGTAAGCATGAAATTTCCTCAGCATCTGTGAGTTTTGGGATTGGAGAGCATGACTAAAGGTTGGAAAAGTGTGTCCAAAAGTGGGGTTACACTGCCTTGGCAACTTTATTGCTGCATAGGATAAAGATTAAAAAACTCTGTGGATAGAAAACAATAGTTTTTATTGTAAAAATTAATCAGGGCTTTGTGTGTAACTCTGTGTAGGAATGTAAATGCTTGAAATACTGTTTACATTAGATTTCTTACCTGTTTGGTGTAAACAATTGTGTAGTACAAGTAGCTTTTGGCTACTAGCTGCTTGCTTGTTTTTCAAAGGATTTGTCTGCAAGAGAACCAAACAAAAAGGCATTTTTATTAAAGAATATAATGAGCAAATTGTTCAGCTCATCCTAGCTTAAGTGATTGTCAGCTTAACAAATTAGTCTAATAAGGTTAGCAGCATAATTTATAATAAATAGGATATCCTGAAAAGCTTCTGTGGAAGTATTTGTTTTAGTTATACCATTTAATTGATAAAAGCTCCTTTCTCTTCTTCAGAAAAAATGACATTTTTATTGCATATATATATTCACAAAATATAGACATGATGGACTTGGAGGGAAGAAGAAATATTATGACGAGATTTGAATGTGGTCTGTTGTTTCAAATTCAATAACTCTTTTCTAAGTATTTTTTTGTTATAAATACCTCAAAAACTGTCAGTATTGGAAAAATAATTAAACCAAAAGAACTTTACTGTATTTTAATATATCTTTGTTATTTAGATTTATCTTGCTTCCATAATGATAAGTTTTCTGTCCTTTCAAGTAATTCGGCAAGATTTAGATTTTTTTATTTCAGCATCAATGTTTGGCGGACTTCCTATAAAGCCCTTTTGCATTTTTTGTAGTTTTTTATCCAGTCATCCATCTCTAGAGTATAATGCAGCAGTAACTATTCCAATATTGAAGCTTGAATCAAGCTTTCCATTATATCACTTTTATTATTTTTTTTTTTAATCCAATAAACTTGCCTATAAAATTGTAAAGGATATATCATGGCCCAAGTTTTCTTACTGGACAAGGTATATTTATGAATAATGTTTTTTAACAAGGAATCCTGAAGCACAAGGGTGTCTTGTACATGTCTTTTTTAGACCACTTTTCTTGATATCTTGGCTGAAATCACACTGTTTAACAGGTATCATCAATATATTTTTGACATAAAAGGCAGTTCTTGTATCTAGAAAATGACTTGCCAAAATGAATGGTTATAAATTGTGTATGTCAACTGGTCATTTGGAAATTTGTACTTCTGAAGTTAGAATCAGTAGTGGTGAATCCATGGGTGCCACTCATGTCTGTACAAACTTATTTGTTCCACTTAAGGGCTCCTATGTTTTAGCTCTGCTACTTGTAGCAGAATTTGCTTTTCAGGGTAAACTAGAAGTGTAAAGAAAAATGATATAATTTTTTTTCCTCTACTACTAAAGAAATTGAAAATATTTTTATGTCTTTGTTCCCTGTTTCTGGGGAGTCTTTCCTGTTGAGATGTAGAACAAACATCATTTATATGAAGAGAACATTACAGACAGGGAGCCAGGTGTCATGGTTAAAAGCTCTTCTCAAGAAAGCAGCAGTGGCAGGTTCAGAGGTATAGCCTGTAGTCACAAAATTCACACCTATATGTGAGAGTACATATTTACTCTAGCAGCACCTACGATGTGCTAACTAGCTTTGGAAATTATATGCAGAAGTTATTCCACAGAAATGTTTAAAATTAATTTGAGTGCTGTGGCTGCTTCATGAGGTTTACTTTTCCTCCCCTCCACACTTACTTAAATTCACTGTTTTCTTATGTTCAGTGCAAGCTTCAATCTGTGCTGGAGTTCAATTCACCATCTTTTCTCGCTCTGCAATTATGCAAACCTTGAAATCATGTGAGTGGCATTGCACTGCACTTCTTTGGGTTTCCTCCTTTTCCAGCCAGTGTGATCATGAGATAGCAGACATCGGTGGCATACTTGGCAAAGTGAGAGACTCTGTTCAATTCTGACACTGTATAGCCAGAAAAGAAGTGGAGGAGCACCAGGAAGCTCTGCTGGGATTAAAGGAATTGGTCTCTATGCAGACCAGTGAATTGAAGGGTCATGGGCTGCAGTGGCAGGTGTTGGCATTTTGGCAGGACCCAGCACAATGTGGTCACTGTCCTTCACAGATGGAGAATGTCCTTCCTCCTCCTTTTTCCTCAGGCAAACATAGTTGTACTCCTTGGTGCCCATACTCCACTGATCCCTTTTACCTCACCTCTGGCTCACTTGCCATTCTAGTTCTTCTCCAAGAAAAGGAGACGTGGCTTGGACAAGAAAGCCAATATCCTAACCTAGCAGTAGAATAACATATTTGGGTAAACTTTTAAAACTCTTTAAATTCCTGTGCAAGCGGGATATTTGGTCTTTGAAGGGCAAGCTCTTGAACTGTAGCAGCTGTACCTGTATTTTACTTTTTAAAATTATTATTAATTTCTCTTCCCCACTCAAAGACTCTTTGCAGTCAGCTTTCCCTTCCGTAGGTCCTGATCCGCTTTCCTGTTTCACTTAGACTGTAACGTGATGACATGACGCCTTGTGACCTGCAGAGTGTGTCAGAGAGTTTTAGAAACAGAAAGGAAGCATTTACTCCAGTCCTGGTATTATATTTTTTCAGTGCTTGAGAAAGCACTTAATGTGGGTTTCTTTGCAAAATGGGATTGGGGGACAGTTATTTCTGCTTCCACTACAGGCTGATGGCTTGTGGCTGTGATCTTCTTTTTTCCACTTCTGCTGGCAACTCACTTGGAAAAAATGCTGTTCAGACTAATTTGTTGTGATTATGCTGATTTTTATTAATATTTTTTCCTGCTTGTCACATGCCATTGAGCAAAAAAGGAAAAAAGAAAAGTTAAGCATAATCAGTAGTTCTAATAGACTTGCAAAAAACCCTGCAGACATTGGTGCTGCAGGAAGATGCAGCTATATGCTGGAAAAAAACTGAAGAGAAGGCAAAAGGTTTAGCAAGGAATTTGATAGAAAAACTGAAGAAATGATAGATTATAATCTAAATCAGATCAATTTTAGGTTTTGCACCAGAGAGAATGTAAGAGCAGTGTCTCAGAAAGCTTTCACTAGGGAGTGAGGAGAGGCTTGCTGTCTGATAGTGTAAAGTAACATTAAGTCTGGGTAAGGTATGTGAAGCCTGAAAAAAGGGGAATTCTCAGCATTACCAAGAGCTGAGACATGTAGACTTGAGGACAAAGCATTAATACTGTTAATACTGGTGACATGAAAATTGCAGAAAACCGTGGGAGGGAGGGAGGAAAGGTGGGAAGGAAGGAGAGATGGGCATTTTATGAGAAATACTGGTCTGGAGTCAGCTTTAGGAAATGTGTCCAGAGCTTAGAGTCAGGGAAGGAGACTTGTTTTTCATTATGAAATGGATATGGAATTTGGAGTATTTCCACTGTCCATTGTAATTCCATTGGTGTGTTTCATTGCTTTTAAATGTTTTAGTAGTTGAATAGTAAGTGATTTTTAGAATTGAAAACAGCTATAGTGAAAATATAAACATTGTAAATACAATTGGCACAAAATCCAGCTAGCCTGTTGAATTCTGTTCTTAGAGGAAAAAGTAACTCAGAAACTGAAACTAATTCACAAATATCTAGTCTGGTTTCATTTTGTCTTTTAATGAGATGGTTCTCTGGGTATAAAAAGCAAGTGGAGAAACAGGGAGGAAAATAAGATTAATAACCAATAGTTATTAGTTTGGTTATGCTTGGAACTCGAGTATCTTTCTCAGTTAATATATTCACATTATTAAGGTGGCCTTAAATGTGTAAAATAAGGGGGAAGAGAGAAATTGTCTACATACTGTTTCATTAGAATAAGTCTGCAGACTTGTTTGCTTGCAGGTGTTTTATTCAGTTTGTCAAGAGGTCTCTAGATTTGTTTCACCTTTCTTCTTGATGGGATTCCCCATGAGGTTTTGTTTGTGGGTTGTTTTTTGTTTGGTTGGTTTGGTTTGGGTTTTTTAATTATTAAAAGCAAGATCCAGGTCCTGCTATGATTTTGTCCTTGTTTTTGCTTTTGAATTGGAGGAAAGATCACTGAGTTGAGATACCTTGGGCTCTATGGAAAAATACTGCAGGAAAGATCTAAACATAATATCTAGAGTACTGATTTCAGCAAGAAGGTGTGAGCTTCTTTATTTGTTACTAGATGTCTTTTTATAAAAAAAAAAGTACCACCTTCCACATATCTGAATCTGAGCAAGAGCAGAAAGCACAATCTCTTGAAGACTCAACCATTTGTCACGCTAAACATCTCTAAAGTGCTGAAACCTACTAAAGAAAATTGTGCAACCAAGTGCCAAAATATAAATGTAAGTTTAAAAGATCTAGAATTTCAATTTAAGAATTGGTTTAAGTTTTATTGATCTGAGATTCATTTAAGTTTTCAACATGCATTATAGACAGAGATAGTTTGCATTCCAAACTCGATATTTTTATTCCATCTTTGGTAAGTACAATTACTCTGCCTGAGGCAGTATCAAGCCAGATTACACTTCTTAAACAGTGAACAAACCAAACCATGGACTATGGGAAATAAAAACACCATACTCAGTAAGAAGTGAGAATAAATTAGTAACTCAGCTAATTTATCTCGTACAGTTGTCAGAAATTGTTCTCAATTTTCTTACTCCAGTTTTTATATGAATCAAAATTTACTCAAATATTGTACCAAATCAGACATTTGCACAGTTTTGAAGGGCAGAACTCTAGGTAAGGCAGATACTAATGAAGCGATTTAGTTTACCTCCCAGAAAATGTGTGGTTTATTGGGAGATGGTTGAATGTGTTGTGGTTTCTTATTTTGCAACGATACTTGGATTTGAAGTTAATCTAATCTTTCCATTTATTCCAAATTAATCCTTTTCTGAATAATGGCATTTTAAAATCTCAGATTGAGCCTTCATATTTCATTTAGGAGTTTAATTAGCATGCTAGTTAACATCACTGGCAACTAGTCAATACTAATACACCCTTTAAGACAAATGGCAGAAATTCCCCATTTAGCAAAGGATTTTTCAAAGATTCTAGTCACAGACTGAGAAGAAAAGTAAGCAGTTGGACATATGTTTCTATGCAGTCTCTGACTGCAATGAGAAGCAGGTCACGTTCTAGGACTTTTTAGGACAAGGGTAGGGAATCTGGAGCCTGTTGATTGGCACCTGACAAATTATATGAGAATGAAGGAGAAGAGGTGCTACTAAACGTTGGTGTGCAAGGAGGGAGAAGAACCCCCAGCACATGCTCTATCTTTATACTCAATAATCATGCATGTTAGTTTCTCTGAAAAATGCCGTTTGTGATGAGCTATGGTGTTGAGTATTTGAAATGAGTTTCTGCATTGGTATAGATTTTTATTTCTGTTGATCTATATGCAAGTAAACTTACTCTTTAAGCTGCACATTAGAATCCTCATTGATCTAGAAAGCTAAATAATGGTCCCTCTCCTTTTTTTTCTTATTTCTTACTAACTACCTCTTCTTTTGAAACTAACATGTATGTTCAGGAAGACAGAATTCTTCTCTTATTTGCAAAGGATTTGAAAATGCTAGATCCAAGTACATGTAGCTGTAATTCAGTATTATAAAAAATATTCAGTATTGTTGGGGAAGACTACAAATCCTGTTCATCTGAACAGAACAAATTTTCATCTGGAAGCCTTCTAATCCCACTTCCAGTTGCTACCGGCCATGAATATACCCACAGTCTGTATTTTACCATTTGTCCATGAGGTGGCAAACACTGTTGATCCTTGGCTTGCCACAGAGAGATATAACATGTCAGCATTGCTGATATTTTTTATGGTAGTCACATAATAGTATGGTAGTCGCAGCAACCTTTCTGATGTTTTCCAATAAAAGTGTTTTATATTTGCGAGTACATAGCAGCCTCATGATTTCTCTTCCGAAAAAGCTGGTCAAAAAGGTTATGAGCCCTTCCTTTTTCCTCTGCTCCTTGCCAGATTCTGGCTCAGCTACAGTGGCAATTCCTCCCTGTGATTTAAATGATGCAATGCAGGGAGCAGGGAGGAGCTGGAACAGGGTGGAGCCAGGAGCATGTTTCAGCAGACTTAAAAAAAAAAATCTGTAATAAAAGAAATTCTTGTATGGATTTATACCTTTGTTTCCATGGGGAAAAAAGTTTAACTCTTGATCAGTTCATTTTCTCCTGCACGGACAGGAAACCTGGGATTTCTGAGTGGATCTGGCAGGATTCAAGTCCTGGTGGCAAACAACTAAGAACCAAACTGTATTAGTTTTTAGGAGAAACTCCAGAAGTAGTTTCTGTATATAGATATGAGGGTACTTAGCTGTACTTCACAGATCTCCCCAACAGAATGTACACAAAAAAGCCTTTTTCAGTTTTTTCACATTTATAGAGTTTAGAAATCTGTGGTGATTGTTCTTTGCAGGTATTCAACTAACTGAACCCTCTTAGATTCAGAATGTTACTGAAACAGAATTTTCCTCTAATTAAGTTTAAACATTCAGGAATCTCTGACATTTAGCCTACTTAATGGCATTTCTTTCATTTTTGTAATTTAAAGCAGGTCTGCTACTGGCATTTATGTAAGGTTCATTTCGTCTTGTATTTGGTTTGTTAATTCCTTAAGAAGCTCTGTATTTAAAGAGTGTCAGGGTAATAAAATTATATGTACCCTATAAAAATCAATAATTATAAAAGTAGGCAATCAACTTCCTCCCAGATTCTCCTGCTTACTAGCTCTGGGATACAATGTTCTTCAGTTGAGTTCTGTACTGTTGCCTTTCATAAGGCAAAAATCAATAGTCATGCTTAGATATTTTATGGCAGTGTACATTTGCCAGATTCGTTATCTGTGAGAAATGAGAAAATTGAGAGCAGCTGTGTGACTTGCTTGGGGTTGTACCTGAAGCCTGGCAGTTCTGCACATTTCCTGACTTGAGCTGAAACCATTAGACCACTTTACCTCTCTCTGGGGATTGCCTGGAGACAATGCACTGGTCACACGGAAACAGAAGTTTTGCTGCTGGCATCTTTGGATCAGAATTTTTCTCATGTTGCTTGGATTTTCTTCCACCTTGTTTGTCTTTAATAAGTCTTTGTGTTGATTGATGGGGAACATGTACCCAAAAGTTTACTGAAACAAAGGACAGCTGCTAGCCACTGCATTATGAAAAGAAAGAGAAAGCAAAAGGTGAAGCCAAAAGCCAAATTGCTTTGATCAGAGCCGTGATAGAGCCACGATCAGAGCCTCTACTGATGTAAAAGTATTTTGTGATTTTTGAAGACTGCAGCAAAGAATATTTTTCTAGCACTGAATGAGTAAAATTAGGGGAGATTTATTCACATGATGTGTCCTGAATAGAGAACTGTAAATATGTTCTTACTGAGATGTTATCATTTTAGGGAAGGGCTCTTTGTTCGCTATTGTTAGTAGCCTGTGTCTTGTGGGGGTCTTGAAGTCTTAACTTACAGACTGTAGTTCTCATAGCAGGTAACAGTGAGCATTTTTTTCAGCTATTTCAAATAAGTGCAGATGAAGGAAAAGAAAATACAGCATTTAGGAGATGTAGTCTGATAGTAGTGTTTTACATGAAATTATGAAGATGTCTGCTTTCTTTATCACTTCTTTTTTATACTCTTTGTAGATAGGTGTTTTCAGTTCATTGCCCTTCTCTAGTTATAGCAAATAGTTATACTACCACCTAGTAAACACAGCATTTATATGTCAGAAAAGTAGCTCCAATAATGTTAAAATTTTCTGTTCGTTCAATGCAGAAGTGAGCTAATCCCTTAGGGTCTCATTTCTAAAGAAAACCTTAAATCTGAGGGTCAAAAAAGTAAAGATTGTGACAGCTTTGTTAACTTTGTTGCTTATATTGTACATTTTAAAAATCATCTTTTCCATAATAATTTGTGAGAGATCTTCCCTTGGCACTACAGAATACTTTGCATCTGAAAATGTTTCTGCAGCCTTAAATTCTTGCCGGTGCTAGGGATGTGACTGCAATATAATGATTCTTGCCGAGGAATAGAAGATGGGATTGAGCCTGATCTATCTAATCTGGACCTCAGAATGCTTAGAAGCTCCTATGACTTCCATCAAGTCATGGGAGAAAGCTCTAATGCTTCTCATCAGGTTTATGCCTCTGGGCTTGCCTTTGACTATGACCATAGTAATAAGAATTAATTTTTCTGAAATTTCTTGCCTTCCCTTAGAGAATGTTTTGTCCTGCACTTTTACAGAAGAGCACTGAGTCTCTTAAAGAGAGCAAAATTGCCATTACTGCTGTTATTTAGTGAAATGTGCAATATTTAATGAGCTCTTTCAGAAGACATTGGATCAAGCTTTTTCTCCTTAGTAGCTGTGTTCTTAGTCAGCAATTATGGCACTTGAAATCTGGACTATGATTATTTCTTATGTGGAGGACTTCAGTTTGTTGGGAAGAAAATGTTCCCCACTGTTCTCTGTGTCAATTTGTGTCTAATATAGAATAAAAACTGTTGAAAATGTTCTCAAATTTACAATTTTGAGACCTCGAGTTCCTAGCTCCATACATAATTTACCATCAATTACATCAAAAATTATTGTCAGTTGGAAATAGGAAATGGAATTACTTCTGTGACAAACTGAAATGTTTTGTCCAAATGACCTCTTTACACCTATGATGTGTACATCAACCATAAACTTCTTTTTGCTCTGTCATGAAAACCAGTTCCTCAGAGTAGTCATCAAAGGGAAAAAAATCACTTTGTGCACTGAATTCTTACCATCATTTAGATAATTATCCTTGATAGTTGTATTTGTGTGTTGGACATGATATAATGCCTGTCTAATTAAAGATTATTGTCTCTGTGGAGGTATAAGGAAAAAAAGAGGCAAGTCTATTAAAATTTTTATACATTTCATTGATTATTATACTTGTTTTAGAAAGCTGTTCCTTTTTTTTAACCTTTCCGTAAAGGAAAAAATGAGTATTTGCAATCTCTTACTAACAGAAAACGCATATTACAAATATGCCCCTCTGATTTGGCAATACTCTTACAACATAGTTTTATTTTCATTGTAGCCAATTCATCACTACATTGAAGTAACAGAATACTTTACCTCCTGATGGCTGGTGCTATAGCTAAACGTTCAAGGTCACTCTCTCTTGGATAGATTTTATTTTTACCATGCGTAGCATTTTCATTTAGCTAATCCCTGATCAAGCAGTCTTCTTTTTTTTTCCCCTTTAGTTTCTTTGATAAAACTTGCCCAGGGACTCATTAAATCTTAATTCACAGTACAAACCTTAACTCATTCCCTGCAGTGTACCCTGTTGTCAGTTCTTTGTAGATCTGTCCTTTTGTGAAGCAGTTGCATATCTTCTATCCCCTTCAATTCTCATGCTAGCCTGGGAATTTTCAGGGAGCACCATTCATACTTGTGCCCCTGAAAGAATAACATGTTCAAAAATACCAGGGATAAACAGTGTGCTTGACTTCTTGAGCTGTTTTAGGAAAGAGTCCATCATGTAAAAGCTGTGCACACCCTGTTCTATGTGTTAAGCCTCTTACCTAGAGGTCCAGCCCAGGAAAAAAATGTAAGAACATAGTTAATCACTTTATTTTCAAAGGATGAATAATTTTATCAGTGTCAGTGAGATTACCAATGCTTAAAGAAAATGGCCTTATGTCCTGCACCAGTGTGAAAGTTCAGAAAACATTTCTATTCTTTTACAGCCAAAAATAAGCTCATAAATACAATGATTTTAATAACTGCCCAAAAAAGTTTGGTTGAAGGAGTTCTTCTGCCATTTCAAACACACCGAATTTCCTGTGTGATATAGAAACAGAGGAAGAAGGCCTTCTATGGAAAGCTGATCAAAAACTGTAATTACAGTATATTCTGTTGCTGTGTAATAACAAATAGAACAGTTTTGATTAGTTGGTTGTTCAGAGGATTAGTTGGTTTGGTTTTTTTTGTCTACAAGTTCTCTTGGCTTATAGAAGCCCTAGAAGGTGCTATCAGGATGAAAAGCCGGTTCTGCAGAGGCTGAAATGAATCAAGGGAAGAAAACAACCCTTCATGCTGTTTAATGGAAGTGTGAAGGCTTTTCTTCAATCTTGACACAATTTTGCATTCATTTCAATGGTAAGATTTCCAATAGTTTCCATGGCACCTTATGTGCCTTAGTATGGTTTAGTATGTAAAAGGAGCATATCTCATTTCTAAGCATTTGGAATGTGAGCATAATTCATAATGCTGGAAGAGCCTTTATCACAAACTGTTATCGCAAAATGTATTTGTTGCTGTGACAGCACCTTTCAGAGGTGATGTGAAAGTGACTTGTGCAATGAAATAGTCATTTTTAGATAAGTCCCTCTATCCAAAGATGCCCTTTTGGAGTTCTGGAATAATAACTGGGCAAGTGCCATGATTTTATGTAAAATATTGAAGCTAACATGTTATTTGAAATTCTGAACCTTATACGCTATCACGTAACTTAGAGGCCACTTCTGTAAAAAGTTGCTTAGAGCACTTTTTTAAAAACAAACAAACAAACAAAAATTTTTAAAAAAGCTTATTTTTGATAAGCTAAAAGGCCCCCGGGAAAAAGAAAGTCTACCAATTGTTTCTGTTGGTCCTAACAGACGGCATAACCAGTTTACAAATGTAAATGAAGAGAGCAGTGTACATTGCTAAAAGTGTAAATTTGTCATTTGTGACTGTTCTTCTTTCCTGGTCAAATAATAATAAAAAAAAAAAAAAAAAAAAAAAAGGCTTAAATTCTGTTGTGGTACAGAAATAATGCTTTTGAGCCATGTCTTTAAGTGTTTGTTAAAACTTATCTGTGTGAAACAACAACATCTGTTTGCTGCAGTTACTGCTGCTGCTGTTTCAAGAAGCACTGCTGGGCTTGGCCATTTGGGAATTCCTTACTTTTGTTGGGAAACTTGCGTTTCTGATTAACTGCTTGTGTTCACTCTGATTAGGGTCTCTGAAGAGGCTTAAGTGGGAATCCTTATGGGTGATTTTAGGCTCTTACAAGCAGAGAATTAGTATGTGGCTGGTCTTTTACATTCTGAATTGCTGAATTGCTCCGCCATTGTATGATCAATCATTTCACTGCAGAGGAAAAGGTGGCACACTTTCTTCTACCTCACTAAAACCTATAAGAGCTTGATTGTATAGTTGCCCTGGGGTTTAGTATCTCTGCAGGTGGAGAGCGAGGGTAAATGTTTGAAATACAGAAAATTAAAGTACTGGAAGACCATGTGCACTCTCATGTGGTGCTGTCTAGGAGTGGTAATCAGCATTAGAGTACAGATTTCAGTCCAATGTGTGGGTGGGTGGTGGCTAATACAAAAGGATGCTAAAAATCTCTGAGATGTAACACAGAGCAAATGTGAGTCCCATTTCCATTGTCTGATCCCACAATTGTTTACTATAGCACTGCTGCATACCATAGGACTAAATGTACTGTGACACTGCTCCTACTGCTTTGCTTTTACCTCTGTGAATCAGAACATTTCCATCCTACAGGTGGTATTTCAATATTGTATTCATTGCACTGCTCTGCTTTGTAAACTGAGTGCCATCTGGATTTCTTTTTCTTGCTTGGGAATGTCTAAGCACAGCATAGTTAATTAGTTTAAGACTTTAGGACACGTTCTGGGGCTCCCTTAAAAATAAATAATACTTTGTTTCTTTGTATTATGTTACAGCAAAAAGAGAACTGGAACTTTCTTCTCTTTCATTATCATGAAAAAGGTCAACTCAAAAACAGAGAAAGAAAAGAAACTTAAAGGCAGAGTTTGTTTCAGAGACCCCCAATCCAAATGTATTTATGTTTTACGGCAGGTGTTTCAGCAATTATTACTAATTGGAAAATTAGTTGCCGTTGCTATAGCAGCATCTTTATTCACTAATTGGTTTTGGCACATTTTAACTAGCACTAGCTCAGCTAGGCACAGTTATTCAAATGAGACCTGTGAAGATTTGTATGGGAGTGATGATCCAGTGATGCATGTCAGTACATTAACCTTCCACCTCTTGGTCCTGGACACTGCCCAGGTTCTCTGTGGGAGCACAAGCAAGACCTTGGTGGCCTCATCCATATTTGTAAACACAATAAAACAGGAAATTGGTGGCATTCTGAGCTACAACTCTACAATACTCATGCTTCATGTCTATTTTGACTGTATCGGTTGCTGTAGGGTCAACAAACTCATGTGATTTTCCTTTTCAGATTGCTTTTCTGCTGGGTTTTTTTGCTTATATTTGAGTGGGTGATGTGTTTCTTTGCTGATCTCCGAAACCTTTGAACTCATCTTTTCTTGATCTTCTTGACCTTTTGTCTTCTGCTTTTTTCCCTTGGTTACTGCAGTGAATATTTACTGGAGCTTTGGGGCTTTTGTCACAGCAGTTACCTCCATGTACCATGTAACATTTCTTTTCTGGGAAATTCTGGTTTCTCTTTGAGTATATCTTTGCATGTGCTTCACAGTAGGATGGAGCTCCACTGACATGATGCATACTGGAGTATTTTTGTACTTTAATCACCTTAATTCCTTCTTGAGCTTTGAGAGGTACAGCTTGCTATGCAATTTTTTTTATTATTATTCTCTTCCCTACTTTCCTGTATTTTGTGAAGATTTTGAAGATTTGGAGGGTAGTAGAATTTGAAAGTGAACTGCACTTTTAAATCTACTTGCTTACCCCTGCCCTGTCCATACTCTGTAGATGATTGTTGCATCCACCCTTCCTTCTGTGACTGTAGGTACCATGTGAAGGGCAGAGAAGGGTTGCTTAATAATAACTCTGGTTTCTTGGCAAGTTACCTCTTCACCATTCCTTCTCTGCCTTTTCTCTCTCAGAGTCTTTTTCAGTATAGTGAAAAGAAAGTTGAAGAGCTTTTCAAGGCAAGGATAGTGTAAAATTTTTTCTGTTGTATGTCTGTCTCAGGAAGGCATAGTGGCAGTGTGAGCAGACATTATTTATTCTGTTGGAGAAAAAGAAGTTCCTATCTGGGAGGCATGGGTGCATGAGTTACACTGGGAAGTCGTGTGTGTGTCTGTGTGTATGTGTATGTACAAATATTTATTCCAAGTACAGTTAGAGCTGGGCCTCTTTTCCCTGCAAGCTGATGATGGGGCTATGTGCCAAAATATTGAAGTGCTGTGTCCTATAAAATTGTCTATAATTTTTCATTCTCAAATACGTTTTTTAGTGGGTAGTGAAGTAAACAATTTTAGTAATAATATTTTAACTTCAAAAAAAGCAATTGTGTTAAAAAGGAATCTCTTTTTAAAGGTGCATCATTATGACAGTGGATAATATGTAAATGAGAGTCTGATTTCTAAATGTAACATTAGTTACTGTTAATCAAGCCTTGGCCGCTTTTAAATAGTTGTTGCAGTGATAATGTTTTGCTTATAGTAGTAAAACATTTGTTTTGATGAGATGCATACTGATAAGAAGTACTCAGAGGTACTAGTTCATTGATGGGATGACAAATACATTGTTGGTACTAGAGTGAGAAACTTTTGAGTTCTAATGCATAGAGCATATTGAAAGTTGAAGGATGAGTTGGGTTTTTTTCCTTTTTTTTTTTTTTTTAATTTATGTTTGTTAATTTGGGAGAAAGAAAAAATATGCCCTGAACCCCCAGAGAAGTGGCTGTCTTTGTTCTTCGTGTTCTCGGTAATACCTCCTTCTTACTGTAGGAGATAAAAAGAGAGGGAAAACATTTTGAAAACCCATGTTTGTTATTATAACACTCTAGGACAGTTTTGTTCATCATAGCTGATATTCTGTTCTTAATAGCTGGTGAACTTTCCTTGACAGTAGCCTCAAGGCTTAAAAAAAATCTCAAAATAATAATGAAAAGTCAAGGTGACTCACCAGTGAGACAGTGAATAAACAGATGTTGCTCTCACTTTTGTTGTAGTTCTGAAAACTGATATCATATCAAATCCCATGTGTCTTTAAATGTGTGACTAACACTACCATCACAAAAGACCCCTTGTAACTTCAGGTTTGAATTCTATAGTGTTTAATAACCTTCTTTCCAATAGTTGCTATTTTTTCCATATCTAATCTCCTCTGTTTTGTAGTGGTTATTCCTGTGATTTGGGAAGTTATGAAATTTCAGTTAGAAGGCTTGACACAGCTTGAATGTGTCTCTAGCTGCACAGACTTCTAATCAAATGAGAATTGCAAAGATCCCCAAACCTGAATCCAAAATGTCTGCAGCAGTTTGGAGTTCAAAGTAGAAATTTCATCTGCCTTATTTATTTTCAGTCATGTTTTGATCTACATTTACTATGCAATTTCCACATGTTGTCATCCATAAGCTGCAGCTGAGATCTTGACTTGGCATTGTTATTGATTCTAGTAAGAGAAGCAGACTCTTAGGTAATCACCTCCTCCCAGGTTTGTCCATTTATTTCTTTTTATCCCCACCTATAGTTTTCTCCTGTTTTATGCTTCATTGATAAATCTTGGTCAAATAGGTACTTTTTTTCTTTTTCTCTTCATATCCTACTGTCCATTCAATAAAAAGTTGGAGTTTATTATTGCATATACACTACCAGCAAATCTAATGAGAGTAGTGAATTTTAATATATTAAGTGCTAAAAAGACCGTTTCATTTCGGGACTGCATAAAAATATTAGTTCAATTGCAGAGTGTGGGAAGGAAGAAATGTTTTGTGCCAAATTATGTTTTGTTGTGCCACACATGCTTTGTGTGAATTATGCAGCATGGTGTTCTTAGGAAAATATGCATTAACGAGATGCCAAGGCATCTGACAAGCAACAGAGGCAAAGGATTGAGTTATGTTCAAAATATTTTAATGTAGTCAAAAGGCATTCACTTGTTTTGAAAATGGTTTTGTATAAAAGGTTGGAAAAAACAGTGTTGAGCTGATTATTTTTAGATAATTGTTGAGGAAGGGATAGACTCAACTGGAATAGAGAGTGTGTGTGTGAAAGGTGTGCCAGCCCTCACACTGAAAGAAGTATAAAATCCCATAGAAACAGAAGAATAGTAATAGCACCACACAGGTTGGTAACAGGGTAATTCCCTGCGGTTTTCTTGTGGGTTTGTGGAGTTTTTGCAATAAATTCCTTAAACAGATAAGATGTTATTGAAACACTGCTAAAATGCTTCTGTAAAAAGCTGATGGGTAGCCCTATGTTGTATAGGATCACAGAATAGTTTGGGTTGGAAGGGACCCTTAAAGGCCATCTAGTCCAATTCCCCCACAATGAGCAGGAACATCTTCAATAGGATCAGAATCTTCAACAGGTTGCTCAGAACCCCATCCAACTTGGTCAAGAATGTTTCCAGGTGTGAGACATCCACAGCTTCTTTGGGCAATTTGTGCCAGTGTTTTACCACAATTATTGTAAAAAAACTTCTTCCTTTTATCTAACCTAATCCTGATTGAGCTTCCTTCAGTTTGCAACCATTACCCCTTGTCCTGCTGCAGGGGTACAGGCCCTGCTGTGATCTGTCCTCATCTTTCTTGCAGGCCCTCCTTAGGTACTCAAAGGTTGGTATAAGGTCTCCCTGGAGTCTGCTCTTCTGCAGGCTGAACAACTCCAGCTCTCTCAGCCTTTCCTCATAGGAGGGGTGCTCCATCCCTCTGACCGTCTCAGTGACCCTCCTCTGGACCCGATCCATGGGGCCGTGTCTGTGCTGTGCTGGGCCCCCAGAGCTGATGCAGCCCTGCAGGTGGGCTCTCACCAGAGCAGAGTAGAGGGGCAGAATCCCCTCCCTTCCCTGCTGACCACACTGCTTTGGATGCAGCCCAGGACATGTTTGGCTTTCTGGGCTGCAGGCTGAGTCTGGTCCAACCTCTCATCCCCCAGCACCCCCAAGTCCTTATGGGCAGCACTGATCCCGATCTGTTCATCCTCCAGACTGATACCAGGGATCGACTTCACCCAGGTGCAGGACCTGATATTTGGTCTTGTTGAAGTGAGATTCCCATGGGCCCACTTCTCTAGCTTGTCCAGGTCCCTCTGGATAGTGCCTTGTCCTTCAAGCGCACCACTAAGCTTTGGTGTCCTCTGCAAACCTGCCGGGGGTGTGCTCCGTCCCACTGTCCAGGCCATTGATGAAGATATTAAACAGTACTGGTCCCAGCAGACCCCTGAGGGCTGCCACTCATCACTGATCTGCATCTGGACATGCCAAAAAGGTGACATATACAATACTGTATTGCTCAGGTGAACGTTGGTGCAGCTAACTCATCTATCTATATATAAACTAAATGAAAACACAGACAAGGAAAAGTTAGCAAACTAAATCTAAAGCAAGCTTTTGTGATTAACCATCTGTTCAACAAAGAATCATTTTTTATTGTATCAATTCAAAAGCTCAGATGTTGAAAAAAGTGGATCAAAGCATGAGCACGTTAATCAACTGTGGTTTAGATATGGAAATCATAAAAAATTTTTGTAGCTTTAATTTTCTTGATGGGATTTTTATAATTATTATTTGTCAGATTTAACTGGCAAGACACTCCTATCTACATAATTTGGAAACAGAAAAAAGAAAGATTTTATTTTTAAGATAAAAGAATCGTCAGAAGAAAGAACTGTCTTTGGGAGGTGAGAAATGAAGATGTTTACTACCAGACAATTGGAAATTAAATTCTGAGAGCCTGTCATACTGCCTGTAAAGGGAAAATCAAAATGAGATGTATGCAGAATCATGTCCCTTTTCTTGTATAGGATGTGTTTTATTTATATTTTAATTTGCTTTTGAAAAGAAGCTGAATCAACAGACTAGGAAGAAAAAAGTTCTTGTGTTTGAAGGTGATAGAAACTAACATACACTCAGCAACAAAATCTTTCTTAAATAACAGTTTCCTTCAGCATTGGGCATAATGGAAGAACTTGTATCCAATCTTCTTCTTTCTTTTTTTTTTTTTCTTTTTTTTTTTTTTTTTGGTTTTGGTTTGTTTTTGTTTTGTTTTGTTTTATTTTTTCCTACTGGGTATAGATGATGATGTTTTTTCCCTCCTTGCCCATCTCTTCCCCACACTCCCGCAGCAGTGCTTTGTTGTAATGTTGTAATTTGAGCATTTACCAGTTCGGTGCAGGAGTCTTGACGTGGGAACCATCAAACATTGATCAATGGCTGATAAATAAACCTCCTTTATTCCCCTTAAGGGTCTAAGCTAGTTCAGTCCTTCTCAGGCCTAGGAGGATTATATCAAAGAGACAGGAAAAGGATTCAAAAGAGGCTCTCACCCTTAGCTGCAGTGATGTTTATTTCCAGGTGGTGTCCGAGGAGAGAGAGAGCGAGATCCCAGGGGGAACAGGGCCTTTTCTCAGGACCTCTGAGGGAGGGGCAAGCTGGCACACAGCCAATGGGGCCAGAAAGGGAAGGAAGGGTCAGACTACATGACAGGAGTTCTAGGGGTCCCTGAGAGGGAAGAAACTATTTCTCCAGGGAATGTAACAAATGGCAATTGCTTTCATAATGACTGAGATAGTTCATCTTCTAATAGCTATTCCTTCCCTTTCTTTCCAGTCAGTCATCTTTGTGTATAATCATATGATTTCTTTTATTTCTAGATAAGTATTTTTAACAATAATCCACTTTCCTGATAGAACCATTCAGTTAGTTTAATAACTCATGTTATTTGTATTAATGAGTTACTGGTGGTACCTACTTACATTATTTGTTACAAATAACCTTTAAAATAATGGAATTAAGCTTTTACGATTATTCTCCTACCTTGTGGATTGTGAGTACCTGCATTCATGTGGACAATTAATTGCTACAGAGAATGCTCTATACTGTTCTTGAGCTTACACAAGAAGAATATACTTTGGGATGAGAAAGACTTACAGAGATTTTTGGTCAGATCTGTAATGTAATCACACTGAAATTGACACTGGTGATTCATGGTGGTTTGTATATTCATGGTGATTTGTACTAGCTTTATATTCATCCCTTGAAAATAGGAAAATGAGTTTGACTTGCTGGGATGTTTCTGACAGCGACAATTACAGGAAATAGTATGCAGAACCATGGAAGTATTTATGTAATGTGGCAAAGCAAACATTGCAGATCTGCACTTTCTAGGCATGTGAATAGATTTGCAGCTTGCCAGAGGGGGAGAAGTCCAAATTTCAAATGTTGTTGTCATGTTTTAACCCCAGCCAGCAACCACACAGCCACTCACCTACTCCCCAGAGAGACTGGGGAGAGAATCATAAGGGCAAAAGATAGAAAACTGATGGGTTGAGATAAAAACAGTTCACTAGGAAAAGCAAAAGCCACACATGCAATCAAAGCAGAACAAGGGATTAATTCTGTGCTTCCCACATTCAGCCATTCCCCATGAGAGCAGGGCCTCAGCATGTGTAGTGATGACTTGGGACGAGAAATGCCAGCACTCCAAATGTCCTTCCCTTTCTCCTTCTTCCTCCTATTCTGTATACAGTTTCATAAGATATGGACTAGCCCTTTGGTCAGTTGGGGTCACTTGCCCTGTCTGGGTCTCCTTCCAACTTCCTGTGCACCCCCAAATTCCATTTTGGCATGGCAGTATGAGAATCAAAAAAGGCCATGTGTCTGTTCAAGCCCTGCTCAGCAATGGCAAAACCATCTCTGTATTATCAAATCTGTGTTCAGCACAAATCCAGAAAGGAACTGTTATTCATTGTTACATATTTGTTTTTAGCATTAGCATTGTTTTTTATGAAACCAGGGAGGGTTCTTTTTTAGAAATAAATGAACTCTAGCAAAAATACGAGCTGAGCGGAAAAGGTATCTTAAATGTGTTCTTCAGCATTATGTTCTGATTAAATTAAAATTGGAATATGAATCCCTATGCATTTGGCTAAGCTTGTACAAAGATCTCTTACCTCTGTTGATTTTTTAATGTAGGGGTGGTTAAGTCAGAATTCATTGTTGACAAAGGGCTTTGAGCAGGAGGGGGAACTATGTGACCAGCAAAGGTATCTTCCAGCTAGAATGGTGTGGTTTTGTAACAATCAAGAGGATGTGCATACATCTGTACCATACATATTTTTGAAGTAGTTTTTGAATGTTCTGTATGCACTTCAAATACATATGTATATATCTAAAGATAGTTGTATAGGCAAAGACAATAGCTAAAAGTGGGATGTGAAAAGAATTAACTTCACAAACAGAATCATTTGTCTTTTTGCCTCCCTTGGAATCTAGTAAAAAAAGTTTCCCATGGTTGATGCAGCTAGTAACTTAGTGCTAAATAAGAGCAGTGTTCAAAAAAACCCAGCAACCCAGCCCAGTGTAGCCATGTCTCAGAATCATTGTGTTTGCTTCCAAAGAATATCAGATTCACCCACAGGAGTTGCTTCCAGGTAGTGTTCACATAAGGAATGACATCCACTCCACCTGGAAAGGGAACGTGCACTGAGAGGCAGTGAGGTACCCAGGACTCCTTAAGCCATCCTGAAGTGCTGTACTGAACATAGATCAGCAAAAGGTATTTTTCTGACTTGAAATACATTTAAATGGTGGGGAATTTCATTCTTCTGTGACACACTGTCTAACATATGTGACAGTTTATAGCATTGAAGGTCTCTAATTGTCCTTAAAATAGATGCCAAATTGACTTGCTATATAACACAATTAATTACTTTGTTGTTGTTGTTTATCAAAAGATCATGTGTATTTTGCTAAACAATGGCTGAACTTCACTTTGCAGAGTTGGATGTCAGAGTTATGAACCAGGTGCAAGACAAAAAAGTGACTGTCAGTGGAAAACTTAGTTCACTTAAGAGGACCTAGATACACAGGATCAGCCTGGATCAGACTGTCTGCAGAAGGGTGGCTTTCGACAGGAGCAAGGGGCTTAGAAGAATGGGAGAAGGGGTTCAAGCTAAGTACTGAAGTTGCCTATTGGAAATTCAGTCTGAATTTCCAATGCACAGCCCTAAAACAGGAACACTTTTACTGAAGTGTGTACAGAGGATATGATTTAAATGAAAGACGTCATAGGCATTAGTGCCTAAGGAGCCTGAAAAATGAAGTTCACAAAAGACTTAAATGAGCAAAGCAGGGTGACTTTAAAACAACTTGTGTAAAACTGAAGGCAGAGATAGCAAAATTCAAGTTCCCTTAAGTCAGAAAGGAGAAAGAATCAGAAGATCAAGTGAATAAGCAATTAATGTAACATAACATCTATAGTGAGAATGAGATGACTGCAAATGAGTTAATATTTTCCTATTTACTTTTTGTATTATGTTTACAAAAAGTTTTCTTTAAATTTAAGAACAGTATTTCAGCAGATTTTGGGACATGCAGGAATCCAAAATGTATTAGAAATTTCTGCCTATGCAACTTGAGCAGGTTTTTGTTTCTTGTGATGTAGTACAAGGAAACGTTCAAGTTCCAGGGAAGCTAGCTGTACAGAAGCATTCCTTGGATTATCCATTTGAAAAAATGTATCCTATCCCTGTCAGGTAAGGGACTGTAAGTATCCAGAAAGACTGTTACTGCCTTGTCTGATTGTATCTAGATCTCAGGTAGTATTGTAGTTCGGCCTTACGAGATTGCAATCCAAACCCTGGTGTTAAAGTGTATTTTAGGATCCCTCACTTATATGTGGAAGCAGATTGCTGAAAAGTGCATGTAAATGTTGATTCAGTGTTGAAAATGTGCCAAGAGACTGATAGTAAAATATTTACTGATAACTTTAAGATGGGAATATGTCTTCCTTATTGAGCTATAAGTTCAGTTTGGAATGTATTTTGAGGAGGAACATATTTATATTAATGTATCTATAGTCTATGGAGCCACATTTGCTCTAGGGGATATTTGCTTTTAGCTATTTTGTTCATGTCTGGCATAGCTTTAAAAAATGAAAATAAATGCATGTGATTGTGTGCTATCATCTTCAATTGCATATACATTTAAATATTTTGGAATTGTATCGAGGCTTTACGTTATTTTACGCCATAACAGGAACAAAACAGTTTTTACTTCTTTCTTTGTTAAAGGTAAAGAATTTGCAATCTGAAATCTAATAAAGGAAAAATACACAAATGATAAGCAGTTTGTCATCAGAAGGAATGTAAAGACTGAATGTTAGCCATTATTAAAGTTGGATAATGCTGTAGAAGAGATTAAATTGTAAACAACTGTCTGTGAAAAATTATGGGGGGGTTGATTGAGGGTTTTTTTAGCATTTTCTAATCCTATCTTTCTAAAAAGAAAGCTTCTGTTCTGCTTGAGCTTGGCTTCAAAGTGCTGGTGTTCCTCTCTAATACTACTGCTTTGACTCTGGTTTTTCAATTGTATTTATGCAGATGATTTATCTTCCAAAGTCTCAAGATTTTCTCCTCTCTGTATTCAACTTGTCAAAATAAGCCTGAAGGATGGATAGTTTCACAAAAAGCAGATTTTTCCATCAAGAAATTAAAAATCTTGAAACCAAACTGAGTGCAGGTTGAGTGTGTACAGTAAAATCCAATGGTCAATAAGGTGTTCATGAAACGTTTGTTGCACCAAAATTGAAACTTTGAAGAGAGAACCTGAAGTTTGATAGAATTCTACATCACTTAGAATCTCATGGCACCATATCTGAGGACATGGTCTTGTCATTATATTGAATTAACTTGCATATTTAAAACCTTTTAAGAGATATTGTATTGGAAAAGTAGTAGATCCAAGGCAGCCTTTACTGAACTCACTCCTGAGCTCAGAGTAGCAGCAGAGTACTTTGTGTGTCACTTCAGTGACACTCCACTGGTGAAGTGCTGCGTAATGCAAGTGAAAGCCATCACACAAAGCACATCTTACCATTTTAATATGTACTCTCCCTATGAAAGAAACATACTCTGTTCTTACAGGCTAATGTGGGAGTGATACCGCAGGGCTTTCTGTCTCTAGGTTATCTTACAGTGGTATTTTGAATGGTGCAGTATTATTTTGCCATCATGTGAAATTATCTTTCTTAAGGGCTGTGACATCAGTTGACTTTTTTTTTTAATGTGGCAATAACTAAGACTTCAGTATAGCCTGTCTTATAAGATTGTTCTTTTTAGTTCGTAGCAGTGTTCTGGAACATTCTGTGGTATTGGTCTGATTTCTGTGATGACAAAAAATGGATATGTTTGCACTCAAAGTTCATGTCTATACTATACTAAGCTACTGTATGCTAGGGGAAACTTCTAGGGAAAATGTTGCATATCCTGAGTTATCCTCTTTTAAAATTATGAGGTTGGGATGGTTTAGAGGTTTTTTTTGGGGGGGGGTTTGGAAGGGGTGTCTTTTTTTAATCTGCCTTTTAACCATGTACTAGGTGGGTTTGTGCTCTAAGGGAAGAGAGGGAATTTATTGGAAAAACATTCATTTGATGGGTAGCAAACTCTTCTGTTGATTTCTGGCATTGATTGGTCTATTGTCAATACACATCTTTGTTGAGATTCCGCATAGAAAGTGACAAAAAAATGAGCAATATTTGTGTAGTTATGCTGCAGAGGGGTATTTAGCTGTATTGATTTGATTGTTTCATATATTGGAACACTCAGATTTTCAAGTTGCTCAAGGTGAACCCAGAGAACTTCAGTTACTATATTCAATTAATAACAGGTGAAGTCATTACTTTGGAGTTCAGACAGATGAAAGAAATGTATAAAATTGGTAAAGTATTTTTAGTGAAAAGCTTCCTTTGAACAGCGAACTAATACACATTTGGATATTCGGCTTTGTTGAAGAGGTGGAATTATGAAGCCTTTTCACCTGGACTTCCTTGCTACTGTTGTCCCAGAATAGCCACAGTCATAAATATTTAGACTGGTTGGTGTTTTCAGTCATTAGGTTGAAAAGCTGACAGTAACTTTTGTTCAGTGTGAGGATGTGAGAAACAAAACAGAAGAGGGAACTAAATGCGAGATTCCCTTACAGAGTTCAGTGGAGTTTTCAGTGAATACTTAACTGTGACTTCTGACAGAAACTGTGTCATACTCTCACCTTGACGAGATTAAAAATTGATAATGTTTTCAAAAAGAACTGAGTTTTGTAATGTTCTGATTGCATTTCTGAAAGCTAAGTGAAAAGAAATTAGGAATGACTGACTGAAGGAATGTAAACAGAACAACTGTATATCTGCCTGTCTGATGCATAAAATCCACATTCATTTTAGAGCTGTCTTGGGTAATCAAACATTCCTGCATTAACAGAATTCCTGCATTAACAATGAGGGGATGCTGCAGATATGTTATATGAAGATAAGTAGAAAAGATGAAAGCCTCTCTTACTTGTCCCTTTTGAGGGACAGAGACTGTAACATTGGATTGCATGGCACAGGAATATATAGAAAAATTAGTCTGTGCCCTTCTTTCACTGGGAACATGGGAATCTATGCTAAGCATAAGTTAATTAGCTGGTTGGTGCTTAGTTCAGCATCTGATGCTAAAGTAAATATTAAATAAAATAATCTGATTGCATAGAGTACTTAAGCCTTAAGTCGCCCTGGCCCTCCCAGGTCAGCAAGCACTTTGGACTGAAATTTCAATATATTTTTTTGACAAAGGCTATAAGATGTAGGCAGAACTCAAGACTCAAGCAGGTGTATTTTCTTGTCATCCTGTGTTTGTCTGCAAAGCAGTCCTAAAAACTGCCCTCATTGGCCTTCTGAATAGGCCAGGTGTTATAAATGAGGCATCCTGATACTTTTAGAGGCTTACAGATCTTGTAAGTACATCAGTACCTGAGCTCCAGCTTGTCAGGTACTGATGTCTATTTTCTCCTCACATACATATTTAAAAATACCTTTAAGGTGTATAAAAATCAGTATAATTTGAGAGATAGTGTTGTGTATTTGATTTCTTAGTTAAAACTACAAAGCAAAAAGGTGGGGAAGGGTTCACCACCTACAACTTCAGATGAGTGTGCTAACTTTTGTAAACCATTAATTTAGTAACTACAAGGTAGCTACTCATCTACAATGCCTCTACATTGTTGATAACATTGTCTTTGTTCAAGACTCTGCATTTCTATGAATCACAAGACTTGGAACACTTAGTACAGTATTGACCACTAACAGTCCTAGACACTTCTAGGATTAAGCATTATACCACATAGAGAGGACAGAAAAGAAGTTGTGTGTGACTGAAACTGTTGAACTGCAATAAGTTCTAGCAGAGCCTGAATTTCCTGTGGAAAATATCTAAAACACAGGCTTAGTTTAAAAAAAATACTATTATTGGACCAGATAATACTGAAGGAAAACATTTATTTCTGGAGTATACAGAAAAAAAGGAAAGGAAGGCCTGGTTAAAAGATAAAGGTATATATCCTTTCCCCCTAAGAAGGCAAATTACATTGGAAATCAGAAATGTGAGAAACTAATACAGTCAAATTCACTGGCATCTTGCTTTTCAAATGATCATTATGTAATTAGAAACACAGAATTTGTGTCAGGAGTGATGATAGTAACCAGGAATGAATTATTAAGTTTCCAATTCTTTGGTTGATGGATTTGTTTAAATTGGCTCTGTGTAAAGGTTTTCGATTCATGGAGGGTGCAATGCAGATGCTACACATTCAGATTATAGAAGAAAACCTCCTTTTGGCTAAATAAGCAAGCAGTCTTTTAACCATTGTCAGACTAATTTACTTAGTGCTTTTTGTTTTGTGTATATGATTTCACAAGTCATTTCAATGTTCTTAAATGACGATCTGAAAACTTACTTTTAGGAGATAGCCTAAAATATGGTGTATTTTAAGCTTTTGGTGTACCTCAGCTTTTCTAGAAAGCTGCTTTAAGCATGCCACAATAATTTAGAATTCAGAGAGTTGGGAGACAGTGGTACTGCCCTCATGCAGTGTATTTTCTTCAGTATTTCTAGCTTTGGTTTAGATAAATATCCTGAGTATCTCAAATAACTGTACTTTGTTTTCAAAAAATTTGAAGAAAGTACTGGAAATAGTAGGTAAAGCCTTAGCAGCCACTGAAGAACTCATCTTAAGTGCTAAATGTACAACAGAATTTGGTACCCAAACCAATTTGTCCTTGGGCTACTCTGAGAAGTGAACTGGAGATAAGGGTGGGTTTTTACAGTGCTGAAACTATCCCATAAAAAACTGTGGGGTGGGGGATGGTGCACTTGTAGGGCACTGTCTGCCCTGGAGGAAAGGGCTTTGAGCACACTGTCTGTTTGCATGTTTTCCTGACAAATAGGAGAGCTTACTGCCTTTCCTTGGCAGCCTGGCAACCTTGGAGACAAGGGATGCAGCTAATGTAGTGGGTTTTTTGCTGCCCCAGCACAACTTAACCCCAGCTTGCCCCCGTGGCTCCTTGTTGCCATCACTGTGACCTCTTACTGCAGTTTCAGGAGGGAGTCTTGGAGTGACAAGCTTGGGGTATAGTGAGACAAATGGTTTCTGCAGAGCTACCCTGCACTGCATGTGGCCACAGCGTGGCAAGCTGTGGTCTCAGTGCCACAGCCATGATATCTAAGGAAAGAATAATCCTAATTATTCTGGTTTTCCTTAAAAATGTGGTATGGGAATCTATGATGTAAAGGTGGTTCTTCTACAGGGCTCTCTGCATATGCAATATATGCTTCACTCATCCTGGGCAAAGGAAAATGGAGTTTCACAAGACCTGAAGGAGAAAATGATCTCCAAGAACCAATGCCTAGCCCTGTCTAAATGTCTGGTAAATCAGCTCCCAGCCTTGACTTCAAAAAGATGATGAAACTCAAAATGGAGGACCACTCCAGACTCATAAGTTTCAGGTGTTTGATCAGCTATTTTTTTAAGGCAATACTTCCAATATAAATATTACTGTAATTAGTCATGTTTGACTACCTAGTCCAAATGATAAGTAGGCCCATTTGCATTGGGAAGGAGGATGCCATCTCAGACATCAGCTCAAAACAAAGCTCTGATTCATGGTCTGGATTCTGAATGAGACAACATTGTTTTAACAGTGTTTTTCAAATTTTGTATACGAGAGTTTCTCTTTACCTAGTCATCTCCTTTCTTTCTGGTTTTTGTTTTTCTGGGATTGATTAGTTGGTTTGAGGGGGAGTAGGCTGAGAGAGATTGTGGGAATAGGGGATCACGCTGGGAAGAGATTTGCCTGCAGATCCTAACTGGTATGACTTGCTTGGTATTTGGTTCATGTTTTGTTGACGTGCACAGTTGGTGTTTCATAGATGTGTGGTAATTGCTGCCATAATACACAAAAGATGAAGCACTCTATCTCTTGGAAGGACATGCTGTGTGTATTGATCGGGGGTTTAATAGAGCTGCTTCCTGTCAGATGGCATAAAGCTGACCCAGTGAGGACATGTTAAAGAATTACAGCGACAAGATGAGGAGGAAGTGGCAAGAGCCAAACAGTACTCTGCACACTCTCCTTCTTACCTGTTTGAAATGTACCTGCAGGCAGTGACAGTATCAGCTGAGACATTGGTGTCATTAAGCCTTCTTACTATTGTAAAGGAACTTGTATTGATATATACTCTGTACATTGTCCTTTCCATAAAATTAAATTTTTGACAAGTGTGAGCATGCCCGTCTTATGCTGATACTTTTTTCTTGTCTTCTTTCTTTCTCTCTTCTCTCTTTTTGGTTCATTGTGTTCACTGATGGGTGGATTACTCATAGAACGTTCTTCGCTATAATTTATGTTTATCTGAAAATAGGAACTGCAGTTCTTCAATAATAATAAAGTACTCTATCTAAACAGTCTCTAATTCAATTCACTGCCTCCATTTTCTTCATGTCCTCTCATTTTTTTCATTTGCTGCTGCTGTTAATCTGACATCCTTTGCTCCAAAAAAAAAAATGTGTTTTATTTACAGGGCACAGCATTTGGAAGTGCTCCTGTACCTTCTCGCAGGCAATTATGTGAGTCTCTTAAATTCCGCTCTGTGTTGTAAAGATGACTATGTGTTCATGTGCTGTAGCATGGCATGCCAATCTAGAGTTAATGCCCTGAGGTCAATATTCAACCGCTGGTGTTGTATATTGCCTGTAATGTGTTTGTAGCTAACAGCTTCTATTGACCCCCTTCTTTATTTCTTCGTTGTGTTTTGTTCAACACATCATGAAATGGGGCTGCGCTGTGCACTATAGACTTGCGAGCAGGGAAGGAAATACCATAATGACTCAAAGTCTGGAGGGGAATAAGAATAATGTTATCAGATCATGTGTGCAACATAGTAATGAGTATTGTTAAAACTAAAGAATCTCTTATTCCTATTCTTCAAATTAATCTCTCCATTGCGCAGACAAAAAAAAAAATAATCTGGACCTCAAAAAACAAAGAAATGGAAAATCAAGCAATGTGGTGTAAGGCAGACATTACTGAGACCAGTTGTATTCCTTATAGGACTTTCCTTCTAATTAATTTGAAGAACAAGTCCATTTGCTGAGTTGGGGAGAAAAGGGAACTTCTAGAAAAGGGATTTCATTCATTTTTTCCTTAAATTCATTGGAATTATTGATGATAAATAACCTTTCTTTTAAATTAAAATAAATTCCCCCGTCATCCACAAAAATCCCAAGATTCACAAACAAAATGTGCTATATATATTTTTAAAGAAAATAAAAAAGAAGAGAAAGGCTTGCATTCTAATTCCAGATGCTCTCTCTGCTGCATTAACAGTGTTTGTGTGTGTGTATAATGAATATATAGATCTTCAGAATACCATCAGACTTTGAGATGAGGACTCTTACATTCCTTATTTGTGTCTTTCTCCTCCTACCTTGAGTTAATGTCCATCCTAAAGACATTGGTGTCTTCCATGTGCATATAATGAGCTACAGCCATGCACTGCATTATTGTAATTACTGTGCACTGCATCACACTGCTGAATGTGAAACAGATCCATTATAATATAACATTACAGGCTTATTCATGAACACAGTGCAGTATAACTGATGCTTCATTGTTGGCAATCTTGAAACATGTTGCTTGCATAAATTCACTGGTGCTGCTCTTGTGTATTCCTAGGAAAACATACGGCATTTGTCTATGAGCGTGGGTCTTGCAAAAGTAAAAAAACATATGATTTGTATATGACTGTCCTTTCTTTTGTGCAATTATCTAAGATGTTCCTATCCCACTGAGTATATCTAAGGGAAGAAAAAAATACCAAGATGTAACACTCTTCATGAAATATAATTGTGCTCCTATTACAGTTATTTAAGGTATGGTGGAAAGAATTAATATTCTCATTGGGTCCATTAGAAAAACAATGCTGAAGTTATTTTTCATCCAATATGTATGTCACTTAGCAGTCTCCTAAATGGAAAATTTAAATTTCTGTCTGGCTTACTACAATTTAAATTAGTCCTGCTACTGATTTATATGATTAACAACCTCAGTGAAGACTGTGGAAACACACTGAAACAATAACATGGTTTAATATGCTTAGTTATAAATAACCAGCATGACCACTGCTGACAGCTTCCTTCCTTGTATGGAGCCCATGTTTAAAGTGAATGATGAAGTGTCACAGAGTGAAGTGTCTGGGATTTGAACAAAAGGGAAGGTGTGGCAAGCACAGAACATGTTTTATCTGGCAAAGACAGGTTAAAATTTGTGTAACAAAATGAAGATGCAGAACTCTGAAATACACAGATGAATGGATAATGGGTGGGTTAAATATGTGGATGGGAAGGCTGGAAGAAGTGGTCAGAATTTGCACACTTTCTTGATGAAATAACAGTAAACTAACGTCGCTGAATGGTGAGAAGTGAGTTTAAAGCAGCATATATAGAATGGGTCAATGGCTTAACTGTGAAGCAAAAGGAAACAAAAAAAAACCCTGTAAATAAGGGAACTCGTAATATCCAGGTGAACTACTTCAGCCAGCTGTTTCCTTCTTTTATATGTATTGGTACGCTAAGGTTATATAGAACTATGAGTATGTTGTGATAAAGGTCTAATAGGAAGCTAAAATCAGAGCTTGAACATCCTGAGCTTGTCTTTTACTCACTGGGGATAACTTCTCTGGTGCCTGCAAAGTGCTGGATGTTACTGTTCGTGCCCCAAAATGGGAAATGAAGATGTGTGGGAATCCAGAGCAGCAATGCTATTGAACGAGTGCCGTGTCCTGTTACACTGAAACTGAAAGATAGCAGGAATGCTTTCTTCCAGGTGGTGTGACCAGTGATCCTGCAGTAACTCTGCTGCAGTGGAAGAGGCAAGAATAATCTGATCTGATAATCTGTAGATGTTTTAGAGTACAGGGCACTTATGGCTGCTTTACCTGCAGAGTGAGCAGCGGGGGCTCAGTGGTGGTGTTGGAAGCCACTGGGAAGTCACCTCTGGGCATCCAAAGCTGTCACAGACATTGAGTGATGTCTGTGCCAGTGCTGTGTTATGACATTTGCTCTTGGAGCTCAGGGTCCAGAGCAACTGCTCATGAAATGTGGCAAAACAGTGAGTGGTTGAGACTGGGATGCTGTTTATAAGCCATTTCAAAATAAATATATTCTACTCACAGGGCATTTTAACACTCTAGCTATAAACTCTGAGACACTGAGTATAAGGATAGCAAATAAATTACAGTTTCAGAGTTAAGACTCCTTTCCACAAGATAAAAACTTGCCTTCTGAATTTGAATAGATTGCAATTTTCTTTCTGTTTTACAATAAAGATGCCACCAGGAGTGGGGGAAAAGGAATGTACAATTCAAACTAACAAAAAATATGAGAGCATCTGTAATTAACAACAAAATGAGATGCAAGGACAGAGGATAAACTGAATAACTGAATGGGGAATCCAAGGTCAGTATAGATGTCCTCAGAAGTCTAATGATAGCTGTCTGACAGAGCTTTAGTCACTGGAGTACTGGTGACCTAAAGGCAAAACACAGATTTACAAAATACAGTTATGATTAAATAAAATGTAGTATCAAAACAAAACAAAATGTAGCTGCTGATTTTTTGGCAGAATTGCACTATAATTGCCTTAGGGAGAAGAAAGCTCTCATGTTTTCTTCTGTTGCTTGTTCATCACATGGAGCAGAGGTACAAATACGCCAGTGAAATACATGGAGTAGAGTAAACCCCACAATTCTAAAAACACATGTTTTTTGCAAGATTTCCTTCAAACTGCACCCTTGTCCTGCACAAGTACATGTTAGAGACAGGATTGTCAGTTTATATCATGTGTTGAAGCACAGTGGATATTGCACCAGATGACAAAGCTTTAACATTTTTTATATCTGTGGTCCTTTTTGTAAAGACTTTATTCCAAACTTCTCTCCTTATTTGATCTGAAATGTCCTCTGTCCAGACTGAAAGTAATTGCTAATTGAACATGACACTGGTAGTACTTTTTAAAAATATATATCATTATTTACATGTAATTTGGGAAATGAAAAATGCTTACCTGTTTTGATTAGCACTACTTAGAAGAAGTCAGTGGGAAGAAGTAGCATAGGCAGAGCCTTGCTGTAATAGATGTTCCTGAAACAGAGTAGGAAGGCATCAAAAATCAATACAGTTATGTGATACCTGACAATCAACTTTACAGACAGAAAAAATTGATCAGATGCTTGAAATAGCTATATAATATCCAAAGAATTTCATACCATCTAATGATAAGAAAAGCACCAGAACTGAGTGTAGCTAAACTAATCTTGGAATTTCATACAATAAAAAAAAATAAACCAACGTAACATCAAAATTAAGGGATTCTTAGTTGGTTCATAAATGGCATTTTAATGTCGCAATCTCACGAAGTTTAATTACTTAGTACAAATACAGATACATCAGAGTTTTAAATTCTGGTGGTTTTAATTACAGCAGAAAATATTTAGAACTTAAATTATATAAGTTCCTAATGTAGACAGTTGTACTTGTCAACTGTCAGGTTATTTCAAAGCACTAGACAGCTTCTTTGGTCAACCAGGAGAGAACAAGGAAATAAGAAAATGCTGAGAAGTGAACTACTTTTTTGATTTGCGGTGCATTGCAGAAGAACAAGCCTTTTTCAATTGAGTGGTTTTCTGATAAAGAGAAAAACCCAGGGTGGTTGTGGCAAATGAAAAAGTTGTGAATGAAAAGACTTAAAATGTTGTATTTCCGAATTTTAATGAAATTCATAATGAATAGGCTAGCATACTAGGGAAAACAGAGTCTCTTGGGAAAGAGTACTGGCAGTCATTTTCTTGTAGAGTTGATCAAAATCAGCTTGTTTAAAGCAATGCTTTATAAAAGCTTATTAAAAATACCTCCATGTTTGTGAAGTCCTACCATGGTAATAAGGGGTTATCTATTGGAATTCTCTCCTATGTAGGATAAAAACTGTAATCATATGAAAATAGATCAGTATATTTTGAGCTTTATGAGAAAGTTTTACCCTCACAGAAGGATGCAAAACTCACCTTCCAACCATAGGCCAGATGTGAGTTTTCCAGACTGAACATCTGACTTAGGAAAAATGCTATAGAGCATTAAGCTCAGATATATATTCCATTACCATTTGACTAGAGTATAGAACTGTATCTGACTAACTGCAAAAACTTCCAGTCAGGTTTTAATTCACTTTGAAGAAAATTAAACAACAGCATTAAAAATAAATTATGTAAATAGTAATAATCCTTAGTATATATTGGTTTACATTTTTGGGTCATAATTCTTCACTGTACAGCTTCCAAAAAAGGCCTCATCTGACAGTCATCTGCTAAATTCCATTTAAAAATTCATCTCAAAATTATTCATTTAACTGAATAATCTTTTGATCTGTTTTTTTTTTTTTACCTCAGTAATATGTTCTTAGTGATTTAGGTTTATTGTAATGTAATCAAAAGTTATAGCCCTATTAACTCTAGTGAATATAAGATCATGCCCTGCTTTTGCTAAATGAGAAGATATATATTTTGACAATTGTTTTATTAATGTTATTATTTTTAAGTCTTTAATTTGTTGGAGAGAATTCTAATTCTTTTAACAGCATCTTCTGCTTTCATTTCTGTTTCCATGGAAACAAACATTAGCACAATGACAATTTTTAAAAATTGATTATGTTAAAACATTGAAGACTTAAGATTTTATTTAGAAAATTTGGAACCCACTCATTCAAACTATAGAACTTAGATATGAAATAGAAATAAAAGGTTTTTATGTGATAGCTCAACATGTGGGTTTTATTTGCCTTTGTTTCTTCATTTCATGATTGAAAAGAAGGATAATTTTGTTATTCATTGGTTTGTACTTGATGAGGGAGAGTAGTATTTATTGGACAGCTATGTACAGTGGTATATTAAAAGCCAGTTTGGTTTGCATACTTTGTCTAGAATGGAAGAAGAAAACAAATACATTGTTGACGTCTTACTGTGGCATTGGCTGTCTTGGCTGTCTTATCACTGAGCATGGAAAAAAGGCTGTGGCCGTAATTTGATTAAAACCCAGATACTGTGTCTGGTTTAAATAGAATAGCCCTTCAAAAACCTGGTCTTTCATCTTTGGAGTAAATAGTCTATCACAGCAAGATTCTTTAAATTCAGGCATAATCACTTCTTCCTGTCCTGCTTTGAATTCATAAACTTGATTTAACCCAGTCAAGGAAAAATAGAGGATGGAAGCCATGAGTTGAAGAATTGCTTTTCTCTGTTGTCTTTGCTTTCGCTGCCATTCATAGTGTGTAAAAATGAGATGCATTGTTTTGCATTTATTTTGAAAGTTAAAAGATGAAAACTGAGTCAATCCATTGAAATTAGGGAGGCTCTTGCTGAGTAAATTTTAAACCACTAGGAGATTTTCAAAAGAAAGCATTCTCTGGCCTTCTTGAGCTGCCTCAAGTTCCTGTAATTGAATGTTTTTGAAAATGTTTGGGGGAGGAGGGTTTGTTGTTGGTTTTTTTTTTGTTTTGGTTTGAGGGGTTTTTTTGTTTTCCGTTTTTATTACTAATTTCTGTGGTGACTGTGTCTGTGGTCGATAGAAAATGAAGAAAGTCTGTAGGACCTCTTCCCCTCTATCATCTCAGAAAAAAAATAGGTGATTAGAATCATTAATAACTTGCTTCCTAAAGAGATTGAGCTCTATGTTTTCCCCAGAAAATCGTTAAACTTTCCTATGAACAGGGAATTGACGATTCCATATCTTTAATGCTGGAATTTGTGTCTGTCACAAACAGAAGGCAGTGAAGGAAAACCTCCAGAAACCCCTTCCAGCCAAGTCTTCTCTATGTAATTTGGGAAGCACTTCTGTGGGTGTAAAAAAGGGAAAAATGCACTGTTTCTGAAACTGCATCTTTCTTTCAAGTTTACTTTCTGTTTTCCAATTCATGTGCAGTTGATCTAAGCAACTTTAGTTACTAAACCTAGTGATTTATCTTTTTAAGTGTCTAATGATTGCTTTCAGGTTTTCCAAATGAGATTGACTTTTCCAAGTGGTGATACTTTTTTAATTCTAAAAATAAGGTTAAAGCAGTAAATAATTCTTCAATTAAAGTAGTATTTAATTTTAGGCCTAACAAAATATTTCTGATTGATCTGATCACTTTAATTCAGGCATCAAACTGAAGAGTCCCTTATTCACCTAACTCAATTTCGAGTAATGACGTTGAATCTCTGATAGATCTCCTTCAGGAGTAAACTCAAAGTTTCATTTATTCTGAATAAATTACATCTCAAAGTAATTCTATTTCTGATTAGTCAGTTATCTAAAATCTGACAGTGTTTTTTTTTTTCTTTTTTTTTTCTTTTTTTTTAAAGAGCTATATTTGAATTGTAATGACTTGTCAGGGTAGCCATATGTTAACTTACACTTTGTCAGTGGAGTAATTTCCATCATTCAGTGCTTCCCCTTTGCCCACTGTAATGTTACTGCAGTTCATATGCAGCATATGTATGTAGATACATATATGTATCTATATACATATTTAGATATGTACTACAATAATGATGATATATACTTTCAGATTGCCTATTGATAAATTTTGCTGTGAAAAACTTGTCCTACTACCAGCTTAGCTGTCTGTTTTTTCTAAATATTCTGTTGATCACATAGTTACCAGATGTTTATATAAGACAAACATCAGGAAAATGAAGAAAAATTACTTGCTTTATTTCATTAATGAGAATAATAGGGTAGAAGGATACATGGAAATTCAAAATAAGACTTCCAGTGAAAGAAACTGCTAGGGAAATTATATGATACAATAGAATGAATGTGAAAAAGAGTGAACATTTCTGCTCAGAAAATATGAAACATGAGGCTAAAGACTCTTTCTCGGGACCTTTGAGTGTTAGAGACTTCATGGCTTCAGATACCAATCTTCTCGTCTTCTCATTGATGTTGGAACAGACTTGAGCAAAGCAGTCTCGGGTAGAATTTAAACTAAGGAATATGTTTACCCATGTTTTTCTGATTTATATGTGCAGTCATGAAACAAAGTTATTCCAAGATGTGAGGAGTTACAAAATCATTGTCTGATGACTTACAGCCTAGACACTTGTATTTTTGTTACCTTGGGTGACATTCAACATTTACAATTATGGAGACTGTATTTGCTTTTTGATTATTCATTATAATGGAAAGTGCTTTTCTCTTGTGTACTTAAGTGAAAAACTGTTGTATTCGTTGTTTTGGTCAGTAGTTCTATCTTCAGAGGATTAATGAAGTTTGTGAGTGCTAAAAGATGGTTTCTTGAATTACTGAAAAGCTTAATAAGCAAGTCAATGTTCAAAAGTTTCCAAGCCATTCCCACTAGCATCCATTAAATGCAGTGGAGAAATTCTATGGAGCTACACTTCCTGCCACGCTGGTCGTTGTTACATGTGTGACCAGAGATATCACAAATATGTTTTGTTTGGCATTGCTACAGACATGTATAGGCTGCATAATGAACGATGGCATCTGTTATTCTTCTGATACAGCTATCGAACCATTTAACAGTTTTCTGTATTGTATTTAAATCCATTGAATAGATTAAAAAAAAAAAGCTGCCCTTAATCAACATGGCATGACTTTTTGTCCCAGATTTCCCTTCTGAGATTTTGCAAGTGTTATTATTGCAGTCTCTTTTGCATTTTATCAGCAGTGGAAAAAGCAAGCTGACAGACATTTTGCTTCAGATGGTTGAAAAGAGTTAAATGTTTGACTGAAAATATTCACCATTTCTCTGTGCCATACGAACATTGCATGTGAATGCCCCCTTTGCTGTTCTCTCCCTCACAGACTCTTGTCTGTGACAGCCCATACCTTTCTGGAGAAAAGCTACACAAATGATCCACTCTGTTGTTTTCCCATAAACACTATGGATTTTATATACTTCACAGACTACTGTTTAGAATTACTTGTTTTTAATGTGATGGAGCAAGACATTGCTAATACTTGAATTATCTGTGGGTATTTATCAAGTTCATCCATAAAAACTATAAATACAATTAATGCAGTATTTTGCTAAAAATGAATATTTGGCATCATACAGTTTTAAGCAGCATTATATATAATACTTCTTACCTCAATTTATTCCTCATCCAGTTATTTTTCTAAGAAGATTTTCCTCCTTTTCATCCATTCATTTCTAACATCTGCAAAGGATCTGCTGCTTTTATAGAAAAGTCAATTCATTATTGTCATTTGGTCATACTGCTGAAGTTGAAACACACAGGAAAAGAATGAGAGGTTTTTATATGCTTTGTTAGAGTCATCTATTGTTGGGAAATAAATATCTCCTGAATGTTTTCTGGAAGCTATTTCAAGCATTTGTTATAAGAAAATACAACAAAAGTGGTATAGAAAACCTCATTAAGCTTTTCTATAAAGCAACAATAATTTTTAGACCCCTTCCCTTCTCTTCAAAATGTTAATAAATGCCTCAGTTTAGTTGTTAAAATAGCATCTTATATGAACTTTGCTTCTTTCAGAACTTCTTTTAAAAAAGTAATGTTGTTGATATTTCCCTGTATATCTCATCTTTGAGGTTTTAAAAGACCAAAGAAAAGAGATGTAAAAATGAACATAGTAAAAATGAACTCTACCATAGTTAATAATGATATATGGAGGTTTTATTGCTTATTTTAAAATTACATGTTTTGTCAGTGAAAAATCTCATCCTCTGTACTAACAGTATAGCTGAAGAAATCCACAGGTAATTCCCAAGTGGAAAGAATTGTTCAGTTGCTTTTGTGCGGTCTGTCATACTTCTACCATTCTCCTGGCAGCTCTCTGGGGATGACTCTAGACCTAGACTTGCAAACCAGAAAGGAGAAATGCTCCATGACTTGTGTAAGTTTCCCTATCTCCCTTCTCTAGCAAAAGGATGCAGTATTCCATGTTTTTACAGGTAAAAACTGTAAGAAGAGTTAACAGAGACCATTGTTTGTTAGGATAGTGAGTATATGCATAAAGTACTCATCAGGTTATCATCATTACCCCTCGGCTGCTTATATTTAGTATTTATATGTAGACTCAGACATTGAAATTCAGGGATCAGGCACTTAAGCTAACTGAAGCATGACTCCAAACAAGCGGAATGCCATCATGCACGCAGAAGTGTTTGGGAGACAAGCACAGGCAGTGGTACAAAGGTGTGATTCACTAGCTAGACACAGAAACAGTCCAGAAGCACAAATTCCTCTCCTTATATTTTTCTCCCAGGAAGTCTGAGGCTGGATCAGCCTGCAATAGTCATGGATTTATGTACATACAGAACAATCCCTACTGTTCCAGTGTCATTGTGTGTCCTACCTGCTTCAGGGCTGTCTTTTCAACACAACCAGTTCTTGCTGACTGTGTTTTATCTCCTATAACATCAAAAATAGTTCCTGATGTGAAAAGCCTATTTTGTTCTATTTATTCATAGTGGTTTCCTTCAAAAAGAAATAAAAATCTGTGGAGGTTGAGAAAAGAGACAAATACCACTGTGGGATCAGCTTGGTCTGTACTTGTCACTATCTACTGTTTTGTAATACTCACTAGCTTTCAGTTTGTGTCTGAATTTCCACTCTGTGCTACTGTTTTTGTAGATAAAACTTTGACAGAGATGATCAGTATGTTGTGATTTTTCTCTCTGGGGCTTGGAGAAAGCTTCTGAAGTTTGCATTCATTTGGGTTTTGGCTATCTTGGCCATGTGCACTGTTTCTTACACTGTCAGTCTTGCCTACTCACCTGAATGAACTATAATCAGTATAATAGAAGCTATTTCTAATATTTATAAGAAAGGCTTAAGGAGTCTTCCTATAAAGAACAGGAACACAGAAGCCTTTTTTTTTTTTTTTCTTTAATGTTTTGCTGGCATGCAGGGCTAGTCTTGATAAGGCAGAGTTCCCAGGTGATGAGCTTGCATGGAGAAGATACCCTGTCACCTTACCTTGTTTAGTAGCCCTCAACTATGGCATGTGGTGTCTGGACATTGAGGATGATGTTGCCTATCAGTTTATGACTGTAATTTAGTTTTACTTGCAGTCTAGTTGTTATTTTAGCTTTATTGACTGTGTGAACCTTTTCCTGGGCAATGGCATGTGAGCATATACTGGATTCAGCTAAGATTTCTGTTGGTCTGTTCATGTTCTTTGGCTGGGAAATTTTAAAGAATGACATTTATTTGGACCATACAAAAGGTGGTAAAGCTGGGCTGCTGTCACCTAGCTTTAAACCCCTGTAATTTTGTCTTTCATCAGCAGTGATTGTTCGTAAATTGAAAATTTTATCTAACCTTATGAAAGAAGCTAAGAGCCACTTCTAAGCTGTGTTAATTAAAGGAACTGCTACTGTAGGTTGAGAGCAGTATGGCTGTCCTTTAGCATAACATGAAAGACAGTGCATAAACCAGCCCCTTTCTTCTTTTTGTCTTCTTTTGTCTCATGTGGCAGGAGTTAATGATATAGGTGCCATAAATGCACGACAATAGCAGTCATATGTTTATTTTCTTCTAGTGGCTTGACCTCAGGCATCCTATGAGAGTAGGACACTGAGACGTGGGAGGTGGGATGCTCACCTAGAGGGCTGTGTGTCCCACTTCTCACCTTCTACATACAAGTTTGGGGGTTTTTCCCCCCCTAATGTGCCTTTCTGTAAGACAGGCAGTTGTATGTGCTTAACTTCAGGGGTGTGACTAGGTGAGAGTAAGACTATTCCCGTGTAGGAATAAATATTTCTCTGTTCTTGGAGCAGGGCTGGATGTGTTTCTACCCCACAGCTGATATTCTGTTCTCTTGCCCTCAGCACTAACCACACAGCAAGAGGATCAGGGCATTTAGGTGCATTTCATGGAACGGAGTGGAAGAGTTTTATTAATTTAAAAAATACTTACAAAACCTTGGAAGATCTCACAACCAGCTGAGAAACTTGCCAGCAAGTTGTAGATCCAAATGTTCTGTTAAGAACAACAGAGCTGTTGCTTTATTGAAAGCATTGAGGATGTGATGATTTCATTTATTTCATTTCATTTCAGCTGTCAAGGTCAAGTATGAGCATGGGTCTCAAAATTTGAAAAATTATTTCTCTATTCATCTCTGTGAAGTAGAATCTGACTTTGGATACAAAGGCAATATCTTTTATTATTTACTGAGTATGATATTAAATATTATGTTTATGGTACTATGAATACTTTAGATATTTTTAAATGAACTGTCAAATACAGCCACAGAATAAAACGGGAGTCACATCTGGACATTCTACTGTTCCCTTTTGCTTCAGTGCTAAAATTTAAATGCAATTTGCGCAATAAGTTTTATAGAATAAAACAATAATGTGGAAAATACCCTGCAGTATTAATTTGTCTGCAAATTAATTTGAAGGAAAATTATTGAGTCTGAGTACTTCTGTGTGCCAAACGTGTGTTTCATGGCTGTAAGCACAGGATGCCTCACTCCAGATTCAGCGTTTACTTTTACACTGAGCTATTAAGTACAAAACCAACCCCTGCAGGAAGATGTTTTTTTCCTAATGGATGTATAATGACATGGAACAAGCATTCCCTAAAAATACGTAACTAAATAATTACAGGATGAAGTGCTGTATTGTTACAGTTTTTCAGGTGTACTGTTTAACCAGTTGCCAGGCTTCTGAATTAGGTGGAAAACAAAGCAAGACAAATATGGAGTAATTCTTCACATTGCTTATTTAGTAATTGTTTGAAGACTGATTGGCGATTTTTTTCCTCTTTGAAAAACAACAGGCAGAAGGCAATTTAAATACTGTAATTTATCTTTGATGGATGATGTATTTAAAGTAGCTGAAAGCAAATAATTCGAGCATGTAGCAATTAACATTCTGATCCCGCTAAGGGAGCTGCATATGCTGACCCTCACCATCCAAATGTGGCTCTTAGCAGGTATGAGGTCTAGTGCTAGTTTCAGCTGCAAAGGGAATCTGCTGCACTTTCCTGTGCTGATTTAAAATTAATTGCCAAATGAATCTACAAAGATGTTTCTAGCCCGTCCAGATTAAGGTGGCCAAGTCTTATGCTGCAAAAAATAAATCCGCAAGCCTTTGGGAAGGCATGAAAGGACTTGTGACTCAGTGATGTGTCAAGCCCTGTCCTTCTTTAGTCTAAATAATATGAACTGAGTATTATCTAAACCATGATTTATGTAAATCCTACTCATTGTTGATGTGGACTCCCACCACAGCTACCGTACGTTTTCCCTGTTCAGGTGGAAAAGCATCAGTGGCAGCAGAGGGACTCTGTCACTGCCAAGGAAACAGTGCAGGTCCTCTCAGGTAAACAGAATACTTCCCAATTAGACCTCTGAAGTAAAATACAAAATGTATTATGTAGTTTTACACTCCCAGTTGAAATCAGTGATAAGAATGCAAATCTGTAAAACCAGACAGAGTTGTTACAATCCTGTTTCCAACACATACTTTGCAAAGGCTTCAGGGTGATGCACATTACAAGATTTTGCATGCTGGTTTCACCTTGAGGTCCTGATGTTAAAAGTATTAAATGCTTATTTATGCTTCAAGCAAATATTAAGAGCTTTCTCCAAGTTTAACTTACATTTTTCTCTCTTTTTTTTTTCACTTTTTTTTTTTTTCTTGGTCAGGTGGCCTTGGAGATTTTAATTTTGCTTTGAATTTTGTCTGTTCATTGTAAAATTAATTTATAAACTATAAATTTCTCAATGAGAAAATTTAAGGGTTCTCTTTGTTGCTTTACCTGGACAATGGAATGCTGATCCACTGCTATCAATGGTTTTAGTATTTGGTCCATTGATATTCATGATTTTTTCTCTACCAGCATTTTAAGATTTGGGGATTTGTTTATTTTTGCTTTTTTTTTTTTTTTTTTTTTTGACAGTTAAATATTTTCCTTGGTTTTTTGCATTTGTGGGAGTAATTTTGAAATGCTTGACATTTATAAATATATATTTCACAGGTTTGAAGTTACCTACCTTCTTAAGACCAGAAGTTCATAATTGGCAGCATGGTTAGACATTGTTATCTTCTCATAATTTGGGATAGCTTATGATTTTAATTAAATTTTGATGTGTAGGATTGCTATTAATATGTATTTTATGTAATGACAACACTGGGGAAGGACTGTTCTCTACTAGATCAGTTACTATGAAAAGTAACTCATTTTAAGTAATGTAACAGATAAAGGTATATTTGAGGCTTAACATCTTCAATATATGTTACTAGGTTGTGCCTGGCCCTAGGTCAAGCCAAAAAGTGAGACTGTTTGCATGGCTTTTCTGGAAAATCTGTTGATATCAGAAATAATTTTGGTAGTTTCCCACTCCCTTATAAATCACTCTATATAATCAGATGCCGTTAAGCATACATTAACCTGTAGTTTTTTAACGGGATGAAAAGGCGGAAAGAAGATGCAAGACCATCTTTTGTGCCCTTGGAGTATATCTGTCTGAGATAGGAGCCCACATACATTTTTTGTATTAGCAGTAGTGGTGTCACATTGAATAAAACAAAATCTTACATTGAGTGTTCCAATTAGACTAATTCTATAAAGTCGACTTAAGCCTTTGGTGGAAGGAATATTTCTGTTTGTCAGTGAAGCTTAAATAATTGACCTGAGGGCTCAGTGTTTTTAGTTTTCTTGGTAATCCTTCATAACTTTCAAGCCAGAGACATCATATTCTCTTGAAAGTTTTGCTTCTTGCTGTCACTTATTTCAAGACAAGCTTTCTGTTGTACAGAGCAATGTATTACAAAATGCAGAACGATAATATATATAAAAACTAATGGATTACATAAATATTTTTGAAATATGCATTCACCTATAATTCTAACCTTTTTAACCCTGTCAGTACCTTTGTTACCACTATTATTAGAGAACAGAGCATTGCTTGGAGGACTGCATTCTGAGATTGAGACACCAGGCAAATACCAAAAGCATAAGCAATTGTTTATGCTCAACTACTTCTGTTTGGTTTTGTCTGTATGAATGTTAATTCCTGTGTACAGATCTATTCTGGCTCACTGAGATCAGCATTATCTATTTGCTGACTGACTTCAGGTCATCTGGTTAATTCCAACAGTTGAAAATCAGCTGAATATTCATATTTTTGCATGAAATAAAAACTGCTACAAAACACTTTGCTTCCTTTCTCAGGTATTTTTTTTAATATCTGAGCATAAGGCAAATCCAGCAAAACCAGAAATAGTTTGTCTGCTGAGTCACCTCCCAAATTCCCTTATCTTCCTCTTTCAGGTCTTATCCTCAATTTCAGGTAGGCACTGTTTTTCACCTATTCCCTGAAAAACCCAGGAAAGAGAGTACATGCATATTTTTTCAAACTCATAAACACAGTATTTCTTTGAGCATTCATATGTTTTCTTCCATTTGCATTGGTTTGTTGGTTTTAATTTTATTTTGTTTATTTGTGATTTAAACTAGAAACTCCTCAAGGTTCAAGCTCTATGAAAAACTGAAAAATATCTAGGCTATACCGCTGTGTTAAATCCATAATGGTTTAGGTTCTATTTATTTATAATAAATAACAAATCTCTCACAGCATTCCCTTTGAGTGAAGCACACATGAGGTTGTATCTCTCAGGAGGTGTTCCTGCAATAACTTGCTTATTTGAAAAGAGATTGTTTGCATTCTTTCATGTAAGAGCTATAATATGAGAAGAATATAGGATAAAAGGAGGGGAAAATGTTGAAGTGGAGTATTTTATTGTGTTTTTTTAAAGCTGCCTCCTAAGAAATAAGTCTGTTTTATGTTTAGAAAACCTTGGTGTCTGTGGAACATCATTATATGTGATATATGAACTTCAATATGAGAAAATTGTGGGTTCAGATATAATACAGTCATTAGGTTATATTCAGATACCATTGCTTAAGTGCTCAAAGGCTTCAAAGTCAATGCCAATCATTGTATCCTGGAGTGAACTTACTTGATAAACTGCTGTGTTCTTCATCTGTGCAAAGCAGTAGCAATTGCTGGCACTATTGATTCTAATGCTGGAAAACAGAAAGGTGATCTCTCAGGGGAGCTTGCCCTTTTAAATAGCAGCGTGACCATTTAAATTACACCTTTATTTAATACTCATTCTTAGAGGGAGACTTCAGAGGAGAAGTAGCATTTATTCACTGTTTGAATCAAGGTACCATGTCAGAGGTGGCATCATATTCAACAACAGTTTTATGAGTCCAGTAAAGGCTCCACAGACACAGCAAATTTCGAACCAAATCCCACGCCTACGATGTTTAGACTTGCGTCCATGTATTTATGTGAGCGGAACATTAACTGATGCTTCTGAGGCAGAGAAGGTGTAGTAGCAAGAGGGTGCAGTAAAGTGGTGTGTCAGGAGAAAAGAGACAAGAAAATAATATGTTTCATTCACTACAAAGACAAGAAGCAAATAATTACTTTATAATTGTGTGTTACACAGAGATTCTTCTTCTTTGAGATTCTTCTAAGAGAAAAGTAAATAAGAGTATCTAGGAAGTACTTACTCCAATAATTGATTAAAAGGGTCAACAAATAGCACACATACTGTTTTACACACAGGCAATACTCATGATGAAGCTCTTCTTGAGGCATTGGTTTTCACAGAAGATGTTTGTGATGATGAACTTAGTCAGGATAATGAACTGCTTGAATTACAGAAGATACGTCTCTGGGAAGATTTCTTTGAATACTGACAGTCTTCTAGGTATACCTGTTTAGTGACTTTTGGTATAGGTGCCACAGTAGGATAGTAAGTGACATCCAGGTTGTACAGTCACCAAGTGTATTACAGTAAATTCTTATGTGTTATTCAGGTAGTTCTCAAAAAGTATGACCTGTTTCACTATAGAGGAAGGTAGCACTTCTAGGAACAGAAGTACTTAATATTGTGTATTTATTTACATGCGTACCTAATTTGCAGGTTTTAGATTGAGCTGTAGGGTGGCAAAAAAGTAAATGGCACCTGAAGTTTCATATATCTTACACCTCCACCAAATTTCAGCTTGTACAGCTGGGGGTTAAATATGAATTTCAATTTCCATTTTTTTGTAGGTGTTATCAGTGCTGAGCTAGTGGATGCAGCAAGTGCTCTTAGTTGGAAAAGGATGTTTTGTTCTAGGCTGATCAGAGTAACATGATTTGTTCTCTCCTTTCACAGAGGAATTCCTGTGAAGGATTAAGCATCTCTACCGAGTTGTTAAGCCTGAAGAGTTCAGGATATTCCTTACCCCTCAGTATTAATCCAATTAGTCTATCTGTAGCAGAGAGAAACAAATGAATAGCTGTGTGCCCTGCTCCTGCTGTGCTGTAGGATGCAGTTCTGCAGCTTCATATATAGACAGTTTATGTGTCTATAAAGCATCCCTATTATTGTTTCCTTTGTTTCATGGTTTTCCTAAACCCATTATGGAAATTTATCATCTTAGAGACTAGAATTTGGGGAGAAAGTTATTCCCAGACAGGCTGTAGCCTCATCATTTGATTGCATGTGGTGAATAGAGCAAAGCATATGAGGAGTGTGAGAGATAAGGTACTGTGGGAGCCAGCGGCTGAGTCAGTTCATGTGCAGAAGTAATACAACTCAACAACTTGTTCAACTGAGCATTAAAGTGTTAAATCAAGATGACAGGCACCTGAGCATGCACGGTGCCAGACACTGTCTGAACGTGAAGGAGGAATATAGGAGGAGCAAAGGGCATGGTCAGAGCCCAGAGCTGAGCTGGCTCACTTTGAGGCTCAGTCTTCATGCATGGGCAGGATTGTGTCTGACTCACAAAGGAGTCAGTCCTGCCCTGTACAATTATAAAGCAATGATAGTTTTGTAGTCTCTAACTTTCAGAATGTTGTGGCCTTTTGGAGGAAGCTTTCCATTTTATTCCAGAAAATTTACTATAGGTGGTGGTAATGTTAAGAGATTAAAAATGTTTGACTACAGAAACTAAATACAAAATTTGGGGATGAGATACTGTATTATAACGATCAATGAGAAACAAACTTTTCAGCTGTCTTTTAAGTTAATCTAAACTGTAATACCTTACCAAACAAAAGAAAGATGCTGCAATATTTTTAATAAAAAATTAGAGGCCTCTTGAATTTTTACATTGATTGGAGAGTGGTAGGACCAGGTTTCTTGGAGGTAGCACAGAAACAGAAGTTAACATTTGTTGAAATAATTTCTGAGAGGCAGTCAAGACAGAGGAAAGGCCAGGGAGGTAAGCAGATGGACTGCCAGATGCCAGGAGCGGGACATGAGCTGGTTTCTGCTCCCCACACATTGCTCTCAGAGATGGAAATAGAGCCTGTGCCTGTGTCTCCTGGCACAAGTTGGTGTCAGGGGGTGCTGCTGCCCTCACTGCTTCTTCTGGAGAGCACTACCATTTCTTTCACTTCATGGTCATCAAACACAAAGTCTTTCTTGTTTTTCCTCTCCACAAGTGGAGCTATGTGTCTGGAAACACCTGGTGTGTTTGAGACTCAAATAAACATCAGTTCTGAATGTCGTGATTTAGTTCTTCAAAAGAACACAGCTGGGAAATTTTACCTTCTGTTGTTTGTGATGTGATTAATTAATCCCTAGGAATAATTTCATGATTTTTGGTCCAACTCTCGATAAATCCCTTAATTTATTTGTTTAAAATAAGAGCACGAGCATGGAAGTACCTGATAGTATCTCTCCATAAAAAAAAAAAAGAAACTGCTAGCTCCCTAATCAAATTCCAAATATGAATATGAACTAAATATTAATATACTGTATGTAATTCAATTTTTCAACCTGAATATTCAAGTCTTGCAGAAATACTAGCAGCTTAGCTTTTTTGCCTGGAAGCTGAGAATTTTCCAGGTAAAGATTCAATTTCAAAGCCACATAGTATCTTCATCATAAATGCAAAAAGTAATGTGATAAAGTAATGGTTATATTTACAAACCAATATTTTTTAGTGACAGCATTTCTTTGCTTTGTTAAAAAATCCATTATTGTCAGGATGGGTATAATAAATTTCTTATAACATATTGAAAATAATAATTAATTATTGTAATAAATTACTATCAAACTTACTGATAGAAGCCGTTATTGTAATGAGTTTTGCATCTTGAACTATAAATAATCCTTCCATACAGAATGGAAAAGGCCCACAAAAACAACCTTTTTGACTGAATAGCCTTAAAAAAAGCTTATGATAAAGAGAGAGATAGAGATAGATATTCTTATAAAGAAAATAAAAGGCACCTGACAAAGTCAGGTGCAAAAGCATTCAAAATTTGAAACTTCTTGTTCTTACGAGTTTCTAAAGGTAAGCAGACATGCCTGAGGCTATTTGATATATAACTAGCAGTGGAAGGCAAAAAAACCCCAAAGCCAAATTGTACAATAAAAAATTACCTCATTGCAAAGACAAGTGAAAAACCAGTTCAAAAGAGAAAGGCTGCTTGGGTTAGAAAACCTGGAAAAAATCTCAAAAATAATTATTCATTCTCATCAAATAGATACGTTGTCATGACAGAATCTCTGTATTTCCTCATGTCACGGCTACTTTTTGCGAGGGATTTAGTGGCCTTTTTTATTTTGATGCTTGTAGTTCTATTATTTTTTTTTTCCTGTTTGTGCAAATATTTTAGGCTCTCTAAAAGCCATCAGCTGAAGTAATCTAAGTTGTACCCACAATATCCAAATTACTGAATAACGTTTTGTTTCCATGCTTGCCCAGCATGCACATTAACTGCCAGCACACCACACCTCTCTGAGAGGTAGATCACACCACTCAGTTCCTGCCTCTGAGCAGTAAATGTTTGCACTATAGATTGCAGATAATCAAACTTAGATGTCTCTTAATGTCAACACACTGCAATTCCACTCCTGTCTAGAGCAACGCTGTGGGAGGGCATAAAGCAGATGCTACTATGCTCTATGCTACATTGACCAAATTTGAATAAACCCACTGCTGAAGAGTTTGACAGATCTTTATTATCCCAGATACACAATGGAGAGTGTTTTCTAAGTATGTGTCTGTTCAACAGGGTTAATAATTCCCCCCCATCACTTTTAAAAACCAGCTAGGGTAACCACAGGACACAGAAAGAGGGCTGGTCATAGTCGTGCTGTTCTCACACATATCATCAGTGTGTGGCTAATTCATTAAGGGTCAGCAAAAAACCTAACCTATATCTGGTGTAGTTCCCTTAGATGCAAAAGTGGGCATTTTTGTTTTTTCTTATCTCTGGTGCCACACAGCAATTTGATGTTTTGAATACACCTGAGGAACGGAAAATACTGGTAATTACAGTTCTGAGCACCCATCATGTGAGTGAAATACAAAGAAAGGTAAAGACAGTAACTCCAGAAGCTTAGTCTTTGGAGGCTTCTTTTCACACAACTTGTAAAATACAACATTTCAGGTTTCATCCTTATTTTTACTAGCAATGGAAAATACTTTAAAAGTTACAGTTTGGACTTTAAATATGAATACACTTAAACACTGTTCAAGTAAGTTTAGCATTTAGTTTTGAATCCAGAACTTCCCTGCTTTTTGCTAATTGAATTTGGCCATTATAAGATTTGAGACCTAATGAAAACCTCTTTATATATAAATAATATTTTGTTTGTGCAGTTCACTTTTCAGTATTTTAAATAGGAGAGGAGTTTGGTTAAAAGAGAATCAACAACAAATAGATCAATGGTTTGCGTAACATGGAAACTGCCAGTGCAGAGTATTTAGGGCAGGTTGCAGAGATACATCCAAAGTTTACCTGCCAGTTGTCTTGGTGAGTCATTGCTCTTACTGGGCGGGTATTCAGAGTAACTTGATTTGCTGAAGCCTGATTTCATTTCACTGATGTACCAGTGATCAAGGACTCCTTAAGTCCCTTTGATCCATCTGATTGCTTCTTTCTATCCTGCCAGCTCCTTTACAGTATTATGAGGCATAACCACTTCAGAGGAGAAGATTTTTCAGATGTTCTGTAGGTCATGACATAGTAAAGCCATGACTTTACTCACAAATATTTTGTATATGCTACATTTCTGTGTCTTGGAGAGGAAAGTGAAAGTTTATCCACTAAGCTATTGACAGGACCATGATGGCCCTGTCCAGATATTTTATCAAGCCCTAAGAGTAATCATTTCCTAGTGAACGGAATGAAAACCAATGGAGTCTAGACAGTATAGCATTAAAAGAAAACAAGAAGTGAGGCTATAGGGATGTGTTCATGAACTACTGCTGCTTTTGTTTTACTGTACACTTGGAAGACAGGGCTCATTTTCTGAGGAATAAACTATACCCCAAGTATATTTAAAACTGAGCTTACTTGGATGCACTACCACATTAACTCTGAGGTGCTGGGCTGGGCCATGCTGCTTGACCTCTTGCTAAAATGGGAACTTGTGTTATAGCAACAAAGCATCAAAACCAGCCCACAGAAATTCATGATACTTTAGATATATTGTCCATCTTTTTATTCAGTTGATTCTCTGTGCTACTTCTTATGCCACCTTTTTAAATATGAGGCCAGTGAAGACAGTCTCCAAGGTTGCTTTCAATGTAGTTAGTATTCTACAGAAAAGCACAGATTAAAGCATGTGGCACAGCCTTGCAGTGTGATATCTCAAATCAGACGCGTGGTCTCACCCATTTTTTGTAGTGAGCATAGCTTACTTGCATTGCCAGCATTCTCTATGGTTAATGCATGAGCCAATTCACAGATCTTTCTTCTTTTATTACTTTTTGTGGGCAAGGAATAATATCCCCACATGTCCTTAGTGTTTTGCAGTTTTATGTTTCTCTTTCAATCCTAGGCAAGAAAAACAGGCTGAAATCACAATTAAATATTAATAGCTTAGAATACAGAGGGTTTGACAATTACCCATTACTTTTCTCTTGGAAAATAGAGATGTTTATTCATTAGTCACAACTTTATGAATCAGTTGTTTAGTGGAACATTAATCTTTCTTTTTCCTATTTACAAGCATAATTGTTTGACTTTTCCTTCTGGTGAAACTTTGTTTGTGTGTATTACATGCTATCATGGCTCTAAAACAGCTTTTCACTGAAGTTATTCTTTGCCTAATTTGCTGCCTTCTTAGAGGAAGAGCTTTGCAGCAGAGTTAAAATGGTATTTGTGGCTGTGGGCTGCAGAACCAAATATCCTGATCCTGGAATCCACACTCTTTCCAAGAAAAGAGGCTCCAACTACTGCTGCTTTCTTTGGATTTTTTTCCTTGTACAATGATACTCTTGATAGATCAGTGATGCTTATACTTGCACTAGCTTTGAGGTGTGATTAGGGATATGTGTTTCTCTCTCATGAAAGAGGGACATGAGGAGAAGCATATTTTATCCTTCTACCAACAAGAAACTTTAAATACCTATCAAAACTTCTTGTTCTTACGAGTTCCTAAAGGTAAGCAGACATGCCTGGGGCTATTTGATATATGATATAACTAGCAGTGAAAGACAAAAAACCCCAAAGCCAAACTGTAATATAAAAAATTACCTCATTGCAAAGACAAGTGAAAAACCAATTCAAAAGAGAAAGGCTGCTTGGGTTAGAAAAACTGGAAAATTCTCAAAAATAATTATTCCTTCTCATCACATAGATACATTGTCATGACAGAATTGTCATTTCAGATGGATGGAATGCTTCTCATATGGATTTTTACTTGGTAGAGAGGCACAATTTTATTTTTCTCACCAGGAGATAGAAAGATTATTGTTTGATGTATAAATGGGTATATATAAAAAACTTGTTTTAAAGATGGCATGAGTTAAAAAAAAAAAAAATACAAGAAAATGTATGTGAAAGATGCTAACTAAAGATCCTACCATAATGTTCTCTCAATTATAGCAGTTCATCTTTTATTCATTTGTCACCCTTGGCACTCGATTACATCAAATTTCATTGGAAATACAAAGAGCAGATTCCCACTCATTTTCTTTTTTTGCTGGCTTTATTGTGGATGCGCTTGAAGAAAGAAGTATGTGTGCAAGTTGGTCTGAAGGTGGTGAACTTCACAGCTCTCCAGATCCGTTCTGCAAATTACTCACATTATGCCAAGTGAAGTGACCCATCTTCTGTGCTGGGGGCAGTGTTCCTCTGAGCTTTTCTCTTGATAAGGATGAGCACTCAGAAAATGAAAAGCATATTCAGTAATTGTCTCAGTTCACAAAGATCTTACAAGTTTCAGATTGAAATGTAGATGTGGAGCTGGAATGCATTAAGAACTTTAATAGATGGAAGAATGTTAGAGATTTGGACAGTTCATTTTCCTGGGTGATACTCTGCCTGCTTGGACAAAGGGATCAGCTGTATGGCAAGGTTGCTGTGGCTTCTGTAATGTGAGATCCTGCTGGGGCTGTACATCTGTCATGGTTTTAAAATAACACTGCTGAGCATGCTCTAAGTGTACAATATATTCTGTGTGTGCCACAGCTCATAAAACTGACAGCATCATCGAGGATGGAAATGACATTCAGTTCAAACTCTTGGACATTGCCAATTTCTGAAACTTTCATGTTGAAAACACTTCTGCCTAGCCATGAGGCTGAACAGAAGAATTAGCAAGATGGTACAAATCACAGTATACATATTGTCATAATTCTTGGATGATTTTCAGTAGGAAAACTAGAAGTAAAAGCTTGACTATCTTTCAAAGTGTTTGCAAATGCAGTTTTCCAAGTATGTGCCACCTATTATTTGGTGAGTGAAATCCTAGTTAGCCTTCAAAGACTTTGCAAACCCAGATAAACTTTTTTGAAGTTCAGACATGGAAGATAAAGTCTGTGCATGTGCATATATCTCAGGAAAAAAAAATAAGGTGCCCAGTATGACTTTCCAGGTCAGTGAAGTAACTGATCTAATAGTAGGGCATGCTGTTGTACATAAGACCATGCAGTTTGACAGATTTAACTGATGGTCATGTTCTGACCTCCTCTGAGGAGGACATGGGGTGTGTGCATGTAAATTGAAATGTCATACCAATTATGGAATTATTTAAAATATATATGCATGACACTTCCATCTTGCAATTGAATAATAGTATTTAGCCTTATGCTGGTTTATGATCTTCTGGAAGATATCTGCAAAAATAAATCTTTCCACTTTTGCCAGTAAACCACTCCCGCTCTTCTTTCTGATATTATTGTTCTTTTTATATATATACAGTTATAGAACTATGTAAGTTATACATACCCATCCTTATTCTAAATTATTATTGCAAGATCGGTGACCAGTACAATATCAAAAAATCCTGACAAATTTTCATAACTTAAAAATCATAAGTAGGATTTTAATCTATAGCAAAGATGAATAAGTCTGGGAAGGGGAAAGCTTTCCAGAAGGAATTGCATAAATTAAGCTAAATGTTCCAAGCAAGATTATTTTTTTCTTTTTTTTTTTTTTTTGTCTGTGTTGTACCCTCAGAGAGAAACATGAGACACATTTTATTTCTTGGCAATATCTTCTTATTTACATCCACTCAACTCATTAGCACTGAAAAAAAAAAAAAAAAGATTATACTAGAGCTGATGAAAAAATTTCTGCAAGATGCATGTTTAGACACATTGTACAAGTTAAATGTAAAAAATTCACCCATTAGGATTCCTTGTGCCCCCAGTTTGTCATTCACTCCCAATTAGGATTTTTCTGTAGAGCAAACAAACAGAAATTCCTCAAGGACAAATTCTTCAAGGCGTTGAGTGTATGGAGAAGGCAAATGTCCCTTGCTTGTACGGAAGTCATCCCTCAGAATTTCACACTTTTGTTCAGGCTGATGTGCTATACCTACTATAATCACTGAGGAGTTTTGATATTTTTCCGTGCTTCTCATTCTCACCACCATTTTATTTTTTAAATGTGCTTCCATTACTTGAGACCGTTTTTCTGAGGCACAGAGATGATTTCTTTTTATATATTTACACATGGTTAACTAATGGTCTACAAGTTCTGATGAACTTTTGCAATCTATTAAAAAAGTTCAGGTCTCTCATAAGTAGATCTGCAGTAGGTCCACACCAGTGTGGAAGCTGGAAGAGCTCTGTTGTCCTCCAGCTTCCCTTTTCCCTCCCTAGTAGCTTAGTGTAAGACACAAGTATATTAAGTTTATAACATCTGCTCTAGCTTAGGGTATTGAGGGTACCTAACTGCATGTTTAATGATTTTCCACATGTTTTTATTGCTGAAATTTGTAAAGAATTTGCTTTAATTAACACTGATGAGTGTCTAGCCACACTGTAAAATTCTGAGCTTCTGCAGGAAATGGTATTCGAATTCCTTTCAATGTATGGAGGTTTTGGCTGTGCTCAATGTGGAATCATAATGGCAATTTTCTTAGCCCTCTTTTCTTCAATCAGTCATATTTCTGATGGTATAACAACTTTTTTTTTTTCTTTTTTTTTTTCTTTTAAATTATAATAGAAACAGTTTGGGATGGGCCAGTGATAGATATGATTCTACATATCTGTCCTCTGGGTTGGTGGAACAGGAAATATTACTTACCATTTTGCAATTATGCTGCTGTCAAGTTTAGGTTTTATATGGTGGGAAGTGATACAATATTTCAATTGAAAAGTATGTACTACTGTTAAGTGGGTACAGGGGATAATTCTGATGAAATGAAATCCCTATAAAAGTCTGTTTAAAACTAATTCATCCTCATGAATAGTTTCAGCTGTGTAACGATGAATTTTGGTAGCAACCTTGATGTTTCAAGAGGAAATGAAAGAAGTTTGTTCTTTGCCCATGAAAACCCCAGACTAACATTGATAAAGCAGTTAAGCAAACTAAGTTTCAGATATCGTTTTAGCACATCAATGTCAGAAAACTCTGTGGCTTCCAAAAAGGCCTTGTAGAAGATGTGAGGTCTAGGCACTGGCCAAAATAGTGTGTAGAGGACAATGTTTGTATTCTTCTCTTGCCATTTATTGACAATACCTGGCACCCAGCTCTTGTTTTGCAGGAGAGTTGGTTTGCTGTTGTGTTTTTCCAAGGACAAGACTGAAGAGTATCATGAATCTCAAGAGCCCAAAGTGCTCCTACTTCTATGAAAAAAAGCAAATTAAAGTAGGAAGTCAGTGAGTTTGTAAAGGAAGATTTTTTTTCTAGTCCGTAGAATGACTGGAAATAAATGGATTGATTAATTAAAATCAGTATGTCTACTTATGGAGTGAGGTACTTGAACATGATTTATGTGAGGAGTTATTGCGCTGGACTCTTTGATCCCTTGCTTTGAGAATTAAATGTAGAAGTCTCATTCTCAGTTTCAAGGTTGAATACAAATGCTTGTGAGCCGGCCCCTGTTAAATTGTGTCCTGTCACTCTCAAGCATTCAAAGCTTCCATCGAGGCCAAACTCACAAATCCCTTCTGTAACCTCCAGTTTCTTTGCTGTTGCTACATGTGGAGTTAACTCCCATGAAAATTTACTAAAGTGAGGTTTTTTTCCAGTCATCCTATAAATCTCTCTCTCTCTCTTAAAGTGCAGTATAAAATTTGATGCTGAAAGATTAAATGTGCAGTACTTGCACGCTGGTTAACCATCATAGGAATAATTAATTGTAACTATTCCCTTTCATGCCAAAAGACTTATTAAACATGCTCCACTGGAGAGATAATAGAAAATGTTTTACCAAATGTTAAATATTTACTTAGGGCTATGTCTTCAATTTGGAGTTTTATTATAAAGTGTCAGGAAATCTATTTTTATCAAGGAAGTATTTATAAACATTCATTTTGCAAAAATTCTTATGGAAAGTTTCCATGTGGTTATTGGATGGTTCCAGACAGAAACATTTTTCTTCCCCTGTGAAGAGTCACAGATAAGACAATTGTGAACCCTTCAAATAAAGAAGGGTTCACAAATAAAGAAGGGTTCACAAATAAAGAAGGGTTCAAATAAAGAGATAACAAGAAATGTAATACTGATGATATTATGAAGGGAATTGCATGAAAAAAAATACAAAAAAGAACAAATTTTCTTTCTAAAATAGAAAACAAAACTTTTGAGGCAACCAGATTTTATGTTTTCTGCTGGAAATAGTTTACAATGTGAGACAGGAGTAACAAGGATTCTGAATAAAATCCATAGCCAAACCTATCAGAATCAATGCAAGGGAAGGGGAAATGACATTCAGAAGAACAGAGTTTGCCCAGAAGTGATTGATGAAAGATGTTGCCACTTGATGCACTGAATGAGCTGAAAGGATGTCACAAAAAAACCCCAAAAAACCCCCAACAACTAGCCAACAAACAAACAACCAAAACCTAAAAACCAACCCTCAGAGAAACCAGTCTTCATACTGTTTTCAGTCTCTGTTGGGCAGTTGCATGGGGAAATGTCCCACAGTTGCACCTGCAGTTGATCCTGCTTCCGTGTAGCTCTACCCTGATCCTCTGGGTATTGGGGTGTTTGGTTGGATGGTTTGTTTTTATTTTAGTTACAGGGAAGTTTCCACCTTAGGATTTTGTAGCTTTTCATATCAGTGTTTGCTTTTAAACCTTAGAGCTGCTAACTCTGCCCACATTATCAGTGAGAACAAGTGTCACAAGACAGCGTAGGACTGTGCGGAAAGAGGAAAAAATACCTTCCAGGTCTTCTTCTGGACTACCACACTCAGTGATAAGTGGCACAACATCACTTTGAGTGAATTTCAGCAGCAGACAAAACCCTCCCTCTCTAATGTACTGATATATGTATGTGGAAGGATGAGATAGATCTCCATGCAGAGGATGAAGGAGTAGGGGAATTAGTGGGCATTTCTCTGTATTATACTCCAGTCTAATCTTTTTACTGAATTGCATTAAAATGTAAGATGAAAACAAAAGCCTAGGAATGGGAGAAGTATTTAAATGATGGTGGGTTTGCATGTGGAATTCCAGGAATGAAGCCCAGTGGTTGAGGGAGCTGAGTGATTTGTGGCAGAGCTTTGGGTGAATTCAGCAGTTTGAATTTGAACCTTGATTCTGGTAGTCTTTTGCATTTAGGATTATTTTTTTTCATGGCATAGGATCACCTCTGTTATCAGTCCTCAGCAGATTTGTTGACATTAATTTTTAGTTTCAGTTACAGGCAACTTAGTTAAACGCTGTTTGTTTTGGGTTTTCCTTCAGTTCTTAGTGGTATCCAATTAGTAGTAGAAGATATTTAACCTTTATCAGTTAACCATGGCTTTGCTGACCTACCATCAAAATTTTAGCAAAGTCTGTATTTGAAACTACTGAAAAGTTTCCCAATTTTAATGAAAATATTAGGAAGAGGTTGGATAACACGGTGACTTTGCTGCCTGCATCAGTGGATTCAACTGCTATTTCATCCTGGTGCCTTGAACTTCATATGTTATTACAATGGCTTTCACTTCTTTGATTTATATGTGACTTTAGAACATAACTTTTTGCATTTTAGTTCTGCGGTTTATTTTTAGGTGTATTTTCTCAGTAATTGGAAGTTGTGATGGTGCACTAAGGAGAATGGTAGCATAAAAGAATCAGCCTGCCGTGAGTCCACCATTTCACTTTGAACCACCAGCTGGCTCCATGATGTGTAGCAATTTTGCTTTGAAACATGGGATTTCAGTCTGTAATCTAATTATTTCTGATTTATAACATAATTTAAATTAATTTAAGTATAGTATTAATGATTTCTCAGACAAAACAATCGAATAACTGGAAATATTCGTGCTATTTTTCATTATTATATGGTTGTTTTAGTTGTATTTGATTTCTCAGGTCTTTTTATTAATTTGTCATGCTTTTCAAATTACAATAGTCAAATATATATACCAAAACTCCTGAGACCACTTAACTTGAAGTTTCAAAAAAAAAAAAAAGAATGCACAAGGTGAATGCAAACTCAGTTCTTAGTAAATAGAATTACTTATTGCTTATAATTAGTTAATTGTTCTTTTGCTTATCATCTTAGAAGATTCACGTCCTGGGTTTTGCATTTATTTCCAAATTGTATGGTTAGGTAGTGTTCATAAAATGAACGTGTGTACACACAAAATATATAATATATACAATGTGTTTAGTGTACACATACAGTAATGTATATTAGCAGAGGACATACAGATAATATAGGTAAAAAAGAAGTGCCAATTCAATGAATTTTCACTTTTTGTACATCTACTAGCAAATGCTTATTACATACAGGTACCATTTACCTCTAATAAATTGATATTGTCAGAATGAGAGATTATTCAAAAGATTCAAAGTTTCATCAATCCACGTAATACTAACATCTTTAATTTCTCATGAAACCTGCATCCTAATTGAAAAAAAAGCCCAATTCTTGGAACTGTATTTCTTATTTCTAATGATAAATCCTGAAATGCTGTCCCTCAGCTCCTTCCATACTAAGCACTGTCTATGGATAAGAGGGCATTGCAGATAAATCTGCAATCCTTTCCTTCTCCCACAGTCAGGCTATTTACTGTTGCAGAAACTAAAACCCCAAACAATACAATAAGTAGCAACAGCAGATTCTTCTGTAGTAATTTCTTTTGTATGTCTTTATGTGAATGGCTTTCAGCAGTGATTACATCTTGCAATAGAATCTATTCCATTAGTGGGCCAACATATGAGAAAACCTGTAATTCCAATTTTAGTGTAACAAGGTAATTAAAGCACTAGATATAAATGACAGGTGAGTCTAAGGTTATCTGCAGTTTTATTTTTCTGGTCGTGGATCACTTGAAAGGCTGAATATGAGTTGTGAGCACTGTTGTTGCTGTTTAATGTTGCCTTGCTTTGTTGGCAACGGAGGTTAAGGAGGTCCCCTCCCTTTGCTGCCATCCATCTGCTCTTCCTCAAGCCACAGCACGTCCCTTCCCTTCTGATACGTGATGGCCTTGCTCAGGAGAGGGGAGCCTAAGCACATCAATGAAGAACCAAGCAACAGGAACCTCCTAAGTGGTGTTTCAGCACCTAAAAAATTATGGGGAACCGAAGTCACAAAAAGTCAAATAATGCCTGGACTGGGCTTTCTGAAAGCAGGTGGATCACACCACGTTGTGATGTCTACTCCTCTAATCCTCCATTTGTGTCTTCTTGTGGATATATATACAAAAAAAGATACAGTCACAGGGTGAAGTCTTAGTGGGGGTGTTTGTTACATATTTTTATACGTGTATTTTATAACCTTCTTTAAAATCATCTAACCTTCTTTGGAATATATCAAGATAAAATTTATATGCTTCTTTTTTTAATTTAAGCAAGATTTTCCCCCTGTGATTGAAAAGCATTTAAACACCTCACTCGGTGTATTCATAACCTAATGTAACATGTAAGGTCGAGGTGCTCAACAACAAAAACCCAGTTGTGCTGTGGTGACAGTGGTGGGACTTGTTTCCAGTCTGTAGTACACTAATAATGGAGGAGATGTTACACTCAGAGAGGATCAGTCTTTACTGCAGCTAAAAGCAGAAAGTAAGCAAAAATCAAGGTGAGGTCTGTAAAGATGATCAGTTTAGTTTAGAGATCTGAAGTGAGTTGAAGGGGATACTTAAGTATGTCCATGAAGTTTTCTCATCGTTCATTTTTGTTGTATGTGTTTGAATATCATTCTCATTCCTTCTCTCTTTTTTTCTTTCTTTTACCTTCCATCCATCCGTTGTCACGCATTGCATTCTTGATTACAGTGTGTGTAATCATTACCACCGTGTGAAGGCAATTTCCCACGTCACCAGGTACAGTGTCACACATCAAAAAACATGTTTGTGTGTTCTCAAACCTATTCAGTGTTGTGCATTGCAAATTTCTCCTACATTAACCTCTTTTCTTCCTCTCTTCCTTTCCCATACGATATAAAATAAAATTGCTGCAGGAAAGCAATTTTTAAAAATAATGTCTTTTTTAAAAAAAGCCTAACTTTCTGTATCACAGAGGTGCTGTCTCTTTTAAGGGCTAAAAAGCAGTACTATACAGGTTTTTCATTGTCCACAGGTTATGGTCTGAAACCTGTAATCTTTTTAATGGGTTAATATCTGCTATGGAGTTCCATTTTCTAAAATCCCTGAGCTGCATTGTTCAGTTATGCTTTATTCTGATTGTGATTGGTTTATGTTAAAAGCCTCATACTCAGCTGAAGTTTTCCTCGGTAATGGTAAACACAGATGGATAAATTAGTGCTTTTGCCAATACTTATTGTTCTAGTTTCATGTCTAAACTGTCATTCTTCAGTGTTTATATGCCCTTAAGAAACATGTTATTTGCATATTGCTATGTGGCTAGCCGATTTTTTTGAGAAAATAGTAAAATCTTGAAGATGCTCATTTACATGTAAATTTTTATAACTTTTTAATGATGTTTCTGAACATCACTGGCTTGTAGCTTGATTACTTTTGCACTTGGCAGAAGAAAATTTCATTAAAGAGCTGTTGCAAGAAACTGGTTTTAGCAATAGTGGAAAACCATGTCTTACCACCTGTTTTTCAGGGATTAAAATTAATGCAATTATTGTGAGTTCATGAGCTTATGCACATTTATTATACCTAGACATGTGGAACATGAATCATGTCTTTCTAAGCATTCTTCTTACAAGAAAAATAAAAGGAACAAGTGTTCTTTCTAAATGCAAATTACCAAATCCAAGCCAGTAAAAATGAATGCAACCCATTTGCTTCTGATGGTGACACATCTCATACACCATTTCTGATGCCAGTCCTTTCAATTTAATATTTATTTTGGATCAACTTGTAGTCCTTATGGCTCTCTAAGCTGCAATGTAGAGGTATAACTTTTCTTGAATGAGGAAAAAAAAAGTTTTGGAAATTACACAGTGATTGTTTTTTAGGCTTTTTAGTTATATCTCAGATCTCAGCTTTTTCATGCTGATGTCCACTGTCACTACAACAACTTCAACAGCATAATCATTTTCCCATGTAAACATATTTAACTTACTGTATCAGTTCTTCTTTTGGTAGGACACAAGTTGTCTTTTCAACTGTCTTTTCATCTGTCCTTTCAACTTCAGACTGTAAAATGGTAATAAATTAGGTAAATTGTAATAAATTAGGAAAAGGAAAGTGGCAAGTACTTCTTTTTAAAGTAATACTCTGAAATGGCTGGATTTAGGTGTACAGCTTTTTCTTGTATTGAGTGAGAACAACACTTAGAGCTGCTAAGATCCATCTCAGTACCTCACCCACAAGCTGGAAGTATTCAGGATGTTTATTGGCATAAATAGGACGCAGTTCTAAAGAGCTGCAAGCTGCAGCTTTGTGGCATGTAAACTGCAAGGTGCATTGTTGCGAGGTCTAATCTAAATGAACTATCATTGCTTCCTTGTTATGTTCCAAGGTTGCATAATTACATTACTTTAATGGATTTTCCTTGCTTATTAGTAAGGCAAAATATGAGGGATGTAACATTATCTATTAATTGGCACAATTAAGCCAATGGATAAGGATCGTGGTTCAGTTGTTGTAATCACATGAGGTAATGGCTTTGTTATGGTACCTGCTGTAGAATCACTATTTGCAAAAGCACAAATTTAACTTAATTAAAAATTGATTTGTTTTGAACAGTAAGCTTCCTAGAGAAGGAATAACTGGAAACATTGAGACAACTAGACATATGTAATGGATGGATGAATAGTTGTATAACTAAATCTAATCCCACTGGTGAGCTCAGTCATTTTGCAGCATTATTGGACTCAGATTAGTAGAGACAATTCCACATTATAAACAGTACTTTTGGGTCACAGAAGCACACAGTACATCTATCATGCTTAAAATAAGACTTAAATCTGTTTGCAAATTTAAATATTCCACTTCTACTAAGGTTTTACAATCTCAGGATCACTCCTGAAGTTGAAACACCTCAATTTGGTATTTGAGGACCATATAAGTCCAGCAGCTCTTCTCTTACTTTTTTTTTAGCATAACCTTAGTCTGATGGTAAAAGTTCAGTAAACTGTAGTCATTGAAAATGATTTTTAAAGTGAATGTCTATGATAAGGGAGGAGAACAGGATCTGAATAAAATACACTAGTCTGTATTTTCCTTCTGGGAACAGTCTGAGAACAAGCAGAAAATCCTCATTTTGTAGCACTGCTCACAACAGTGCTAATAAAATCTACCAAGTAATTCTGCCTATTCTACATTGTGTGTTGCTGGTGAGAAAATAGGGAAATTCACACAAAAGCATTATTATAGCATATAGATCATGAATTTGCAGTAAGTTGAGAAAAAGAAAAGATGTATTTAGCTACGGTTATTTAAATTGCAGTCCTGGTAATCTATTCCTTCCGTGATTACATTGTTTGTATTATAGTATTAATCACAAATATCCCTTAAATGATTGTACAGGTTGGGCTCACACTTCGTAGGTGTAACCAGTACTAAATGAAGCTAAGTAAGGAGTACTACTTGTATCTGGCCTGTGCTACTGAACTTTCTGTTCTGGGTATTTTCACTTGTAAAGCTTTTGTTTGTTTGTTTGTTTTGGTTCAGTTTGGTTTTGGTTTTTTGTCACATCTTGGCAATATCAACTATTTCAATGAGATTGTATGTCTACAGACATTGGCATTTAAATACTTTATATTTTTATCATTTTTAGTTTTGTTTCTAAGGCACATAATAAATGTAATATGGAATTGCCATGTAATTAGTATTGTGGGTTTACAATGAATAATTGATATTCCAGGTTATATACAAGTGCTATTCTGAGATAAATTGTGAGTCTTCAAAGTATTCTTTCACCCAGATCATTAAAAATCTTCTGGAGGATTTTCTTCTGAGTCTGTTTTGGGTTTATGCAGAACATATTAAATGCTGAAAAAAACTCCAAGCCCCCAAAGACTCAAGTGAAAGGAATTTTCTATAGTTCCACTCATGAAGCAGCTGAAATTCTACACTGTTATAATTCTGTGGAAAAGCAAGAAATCAAATCTATCTTTAATTTTATTTTATAAAGAAAATACTATTGTCGTTTCTCTGAAAATGTGCTTGTGGTATATTTGAAATGCACTGGGAATATGATGGAATTAAGTGCAGACAATGAATCATAGTGATCAGATATTCTCTATTAACAAATACTTTCTTTTAAAAAGACTAATTTTTGTAACTCAAAACATCAGTCCCTTTCCTTTCAGATTTTAATGAAATAATTCACTTTTGGCACACAGCTATAATGGACAAAAGCCAGAGGATGGAAGAAAAGGGCAGCGTGTGTCAGTAAATCTAAATATTGATTCATGATATTCAAACTCAATTCAAACATCATTCTTGTTGTTTTTATGTCTAGCCAGAGTCCTTTAGAGATGTTTGTTGGTGGTTTTTTTATGCACAGACAGGGAAGATGAGTGTCTCCCAGTTTGCTTGGGACCTGCTGCTGTCCTGTGCTGCTGCAGTTAGGTCAGCTGAACTTCACACAGCTTTTGACTCTCCTGCTGTTTCTCAGTGCTAATTTTAAGCAGTTTATTAAGAAAAGGTGAATTTCTCATGGCTCAATGTATTCCTGTGAGCCTTTGATAATTGGAATAATCACTTTATTTCCACTTCCACTCATCTAAGCTACTTAAGTAGATAGTACAGTAGGCTGAGGCAATGAATTATTTCTTCTTTCCAGCCGTATGTCGGTCATGCAATATAACTGCAAATCAGAGCTAGACAGTGTGCCAATTACTACTTCTAAAATGTGTCTCTCCCACAGAAGTTATTTATGCACACTGCTAATTAGCCACTGAGATTTTTGTTCACTGGAGGAGAACGAATCCACATGCATGGCACAGCAGGAAGCCTTAAAGTATGGGCAAGGATATCTGTGTCCAAGGCCCAAGGCCTCCTACTTCTCAGCAGGACATTCGGACTTTCAGTAATAATTTACATTTTAAGATAAAATACTGCCACAGGTGTTTGTAGCTTGTAATTTCAGACCTTACCTGAAGAAGGGCACGAGGGAGTTTAGGCGGGATCAATACAAATAAAAGTCTGTTCTAGGAAAATGTACTGCCTTCTCCCTTTTTCATCACTCAGAGTTTTCTCATAGTGCTGAGGAGCCTTTGAACCTGCCTATATGTAGGGCTTTCCAAAGTATCAACTCCCTCTTCTTTATTTTGTTTCATTTCTTAAGCATAATTTATTTATTTATTTGTTTCAGATACTTCATCCAGGAAAACATATGCTTCTGCTATCTTGTCTAACCAAGCCTTCTCATTTTCACGGCTTTCACATAAACACCCCATACAGAAATAATGTAACAGAGACATATCTCTGCTCAGAGGTACAGCACTTGTTTCAAATAAATAGCAAGTGGGAGAGAAATGGATGAGAGATATAACAGTACAATGCAGTCAACCGTAATTAGGGAAAAATACAGAGGCTAACTGAGGAATAAGACAGAGGGCAACCATGATGGAGAAGTTTTTGTAATCAAGCTGACCTGTGTAGGATGCAAGGAAATTGAAAGCATGAGGAGCAAAAGGAAAGTTGTCATTAAATCAGTTATAGGTAATTTAATGAGTATTTGAGGTAGAATCAAGATTTCAACTTGTTATTGAACTTCTGCTGCCTTTCCCCTTCCAGTTTTTCTCTCCTTGTGTGCATGTAGCTCTGGCGGCAGCCTCACCTTAAATGTGGTTTCTTGTTTTAGGCAGTTGCTGTTCTTTGTGATGTCAGTTCAGGAGTAATGTCTACTGAGTGCCCTCACCTCAAAGATCCTCAGTTATGCTCTATACGACTTGTGTTCTTCCTGAGCCCATAAATCTCCCCTTTTACAGTGGCACAGTGTCATTAGGATGAGCAGTGAGTACTCTGCTCTCCGTGATCCTCTGCCACTGCGGGGGCCTCTTAGAAGGAGCTTAGAGGTAGATGACTTTGGCCATGCAGCTAAGGAGGGGATGAAAACAATATTGTTTAAAAAATTACCCCCTAAGTACCTGCCTTCCCTTTCAGCTCCTGTTTTGCACCAAGAGTGAGAGGCTTCTGGCATTCTCTCTGAGGTCTGATGGGCCTCGTTGCCCTGGGGTACCCCAATTGGTGCAAATGTTGCAGTCCTGAGTCTGCAACATAAAGATAATATGTGTATTTATATACTAATTTAGGAAGCGACAGCTTTATGGAAACTTTGTAGCATGTTTAAGGGACAATGCTTTATTAGCCACTGTCAAGAAAATCTCTATAAGCAGGAAGTAAAAATTGCAGAAGTTGTGAAGTAGATGAGATACGAGGAGAAAAAGAAAGCACTCAGTCTCACAAGTGCATATTTTATTCCAAATGTTGGAGGCACAGAAATTATAGTCAGGGTAAATTAAAGCATTCACATAACAGATTGAAACTCAGAATGTAATCTGAACTTGTGATAATAGTATCATCTATGATAATAGTATGCTTTCAGGTTGTTTTTATGTATTTCCAGTGTAGAATGAACAAAACCAATAAATCCACAATTCTACTCCTAGGAAAAGGAGGAGTATGGCATTTAAATATCTGTATGAGTTAGCTTTGGAAAGCCTACAGTTGAATATCTAACTGCTGCCAGTAATGCTCCTCTGCATTCTCTGACCAATGTGGGAAATTTTTATATATGAGTTACTATCTGTGTATCTGTATATCTATATATCAGATATCATCTTGAGAAACCTCTCAAGAGAAGATGTAATTAAAGGCAAATGCTAGTCACTCATTTATCACTGGCCACAGTAGAAAATGGCAGCTAGAAGCTTACTCATTTTGATCTTTAAAAAAATGCTGTCATACTGCTATCACACATGCTAAAGCAATGCTTTACGGATCACTTTTCCATGTCTGTTTTCCATTTCACAGAAACAGCACAGATTGAATGGGTTAACTTCTAAATAAATTTAAAGTTTATTTTTAATCAATAGCAAATTAGTGATTTAGTTTACTAAGCAGCTGTGCTGTAAATTATAACAGCACAGCTCAGGTGTAGAGAGATTTTGACACTCCTGAGGATGGGAATGAGCACTCAAAGGACAGAGTGATGGGAAACTCATTTAAGCAGCTACATTGTCAGTCACAAAACCTATGTGACTTCACATCTTCTGAGGGGGAATCAAAAACATTCCTTTAGTATGTTTATGCCAACTTAGAATAAGACTGTGCAACAGACCATGGAGGTAGGTGTTTTAGGTCTAAATGAGACTTCAGCCAAGGTGCCAAGACTAAAACATGCTAGGATGGAAATAAGAGTGAGCACTGTAGATTCCATTGCTACCACCCCGTGCCAATCTGTCTTGCTGGGCTTGGTAGTCAAGACCAGTTATGGGTTTGTTTCCTCTTATCAGAGTTGTAATGCAGTTTTTGGGGAGAAGCAGAAAAGAGGGGCAAACATAATGACATAAAGATTCATGGAACTGCAATTTTGTGGTAAAAGCTGTAGATTTACAGTTAGCTTTAGAGAATGCAGTGGAAATAGCTAGCTGTTTCAAATAGTCAACATTTTTTTGGCTGTTCAGTCGGCCAAGTTCTTAAGAACTGAGCTCTTAAAAGAGCGGTGAAAATAATATTTTTATGTGAAGCAAAATGTGCTGAGATACAAACAAAAATGTAACATGCAATAACTACAATAGGCTATTTATTAGAAAAAGAGTTAGGAATCACTTTGGCTGCGAAGGAAAGTAGAAGCTGAACACTTGTCAAATTAGGTTTACGCTTTCAGATTAGAAAAATGAGTTGAAAATATGTTGGGAAATGTGAAATCTTTCTTGGGAGTTTAATGGCTTTTTTGCATAAACCACAAAATAATCAAACAAACCTGAGGCTAGCTTTTAAAGTACACACCAAGGAAATAAGAATAGACTATAACAAAAACTTTAATTGACCTCACAGTGTGGTGGTGTAAAATGTGTGTGATATGGTTAGGTAATGAGATAGGCTGTTTAATAAGACATTAAGAAATAAATAGCAGATGTGGTATTAAACAGAATCAGTGTAAAACAGGTGAAGAAAAGTCCTTAATGACTGATGCTGTACAGCATGTCATTTTATGCCTAAATTAATGATGCAATTTAAGAAAAATGCTAAGGTACTAGTAGAAGTCATATCAATTGCATTGCTAACTTTAAATTTTATTAAAACGTGTGGGTAATAAAACATTTTATTATTAAAATCTGGTTTTTGTGTTCTTAGAGGCAGTTTGGATTTGCAAAGCTTTATGGCACACTAATCCTCTATGAATTCTGATTCAAATGAACTTGTGCTTGTCTGTGTTTAGATATTTCATGAAGTCAGATAATCTAAAGCTGAAGGCAAAGATTTCTTAACATAGTCAAAAATCAATCCATTGGAAACAAGCATCTACCTTTTTCTTTATCTATCTCTAGTTAAAGACACATTCCTCATTCTACTACACTCTCTCCTTCTACTTGTTTCTTTCCTCTTTTAAATCATCTGGAGGGAAGAATCACATTTTTGCACAGTTCAAACTTTGCTTTGCCCATTTGCTGTATTATAAAAGGGATGGAGGTCATGTATGATTGCAAAAGAGCTCAGAAGGAGATCACAGGTATAAATAATTTTGTAAATAGTTATTTACTCTATGCTGTGTTTCTCAATGCTCTAAGAAATGACACACTGAGCACACACTAAATTTTGTACCCCTTCACTACTGAGATGCATTGAATTGTTCTTTTCTTGTCTCAAGCTAACATTAATGTGTTCACAAAACTGCCATATATCTTAAAGCAATTTTCAGCTTCAATAGCAAGTAAGCTCTAGGAGTAAAAATAAATTGATAAATGATTTCCAGAAGCAAGAGACAAAACTTTCTGTTGCAAAAATATCTGGGAAATTTTCATCCAGATTTGAAGCAGTGCTAATGCCAAAATGTCCAACAAGAAAGCTTTATGTCAAATATAGTGCACGAGTTAAGCACCTATTCAAAATTAGTCTTGATGGTAACACTATGAAGACCTAGGGGAATAATTCTGTAGCCATATAAAGTTGTTTATGGGTCTGTAATTAAATAGTAATCAGTCAGTGCTTGACATTTTAGCACTTCAGCTGTCTGCAATGCAAAAGTACGAACTTCAACTACAAATCCCTCATTAAACTTCCAGTAAAACAGGATTACTGACTGCTATGACTGTCAACATTTTAAATTGTAATCAGAGAAATTATTGTAGTTCCTTCTATAAATATGCATATTTTCTCTAGCCATTTTTTTAAGTTTTTAGCTGTGACAAATTAAGTAGGATGAGGTCACTGAGCATCTTCCTTAGAAATAGTGCACAGTTCTGTGCCAGTTTAAATCTTTAGTTTGAATTATAAAGAAAAATTAAGATGTGCTGTGGAGTGAAACTACAATGGTGAAAGATTAATTAGCTAATATTTGTGAAGCTCCAAAGATAAATCAGGCTATGCAGTGTGTGTGTGTTAAGTACTGCTGTACCAGGGTTGCTAAATGCACGGTTGAGAATTAGTTGGAGGGAGGAATTTTTTTCCAATTCACTCACTTGTTCTCAAATCTTCCATATTGTGAGGACGTGTAGGCGCTCAGGATAATCTCACTGGCACTGGTGGATCAATAGTACTCAATTAGTTCAGCCCACACTTCTTTCACAGTCTATTAGTGCCTCTATGTGTCTCATCACACTAAATCCTTTGGGGGGAACTGAATGATGAATCATTCCTCATTTGCAGTTCCTTGTCTGTGGAAGACAGTTTAGCAAATTGGTTGTTTTGGGGGCAGCAGTGACCAGTGAAGAAAAAAATTCTTTTGTAAAGTGAATTATGCCTGGACCCAAGTGTTCCTGCCCAAGCAGAACCCATACTGTGGACTTCTTGATAGAACAGCTGTAACAGTGTGTGGACCTCTTAGCATGCAAATCAGAAATGTCACAGTCACATCAAATGAATTGCCAGTCCAGTATAAACTCATTCTTTGGCTCAAATAGTCTTGTCAGGTCAGTTTTGTCTGGAAGGACTCACATGGGTTCAGGCATAGCCTGGCCTTAAATGCCATAAAGCCAGCATAAAGACATTTCTTTTATTCAGATATGAGGTGTTGCCTCTCTTGCTACCACTGGATAATCTGTAAAACTAAGGTTTGATTTAATAATAATAACACTGGCAATAATACTACTACTAATAATAATAACTGGATGTAGGATCTGTCCTCCCACCTAAGGAATAGTAGTCTGAACCACTACTCCAGGAAGCTGTAAAAGAAACATGCAGTTCTCAGTATTAACCCAGTGTTAGTTTCTCTTCTTAAAACCCACTAATATTGTATTTTCAGTATTTTAATATAATTTGTCATTGCATTTGACAGGTTGTTCACAACTTTATAATGAGTCTTTCCCATAAATCTGAAGAATATGTTCTCTGAATTTTTCACTTAATTACATCGAAGTAGCAATGTATTTTTGACAGTGATAGCATTATTTTTTCACTAGTGTATCTTTTAGCCGTTTACTGCATCATTCAACTGCATCATCATTGTCCTGGTAGGCACATTTGTAGCCTTAACTTTATTGTCTTCAAGCTTCTATATTTACTTTATATTTCAGTATCAGAGTCTCTTTCCTGTTCAGCAGAATTCTCTTTCTTGTTTCTCACACACAAGCTGGGAAGGTTAGTTTATTTTCTGCTCTGTGCAGAAGTAGGAGAAAATTGATAGTGATTTCTGGTTTTGCCTAGCCCACTGACAGTGTCATGCTGCCTGGTGAAACTACAGGAAATGGAAAACGGCTAGGCATTGGTGCCTTTGTGGAGAACGCCCTTGTTCTGATTCTGCCTTGCTCCTCTCCAAGGAAACCATCTGAGACTTCTATGTGAAACCAGCAGAGCTTGGCTGCAGTTGTAGTTATTCACTACAATTGTAGTGAATATTGAAAACTAGGACGCTTGTGAATATTTTAGTTACTTTTCTGTAGATGTCAGAAGGAAGTTCCAGGTTGCTGCATGATAAATAATAGAGACTGTGATTTATTTACTATTTATACACTCTGTGTTTGTCAGAAGTAAGAGCACAAGTGGAAAGTCCTGTGTCACCAAAAAATTTTCCTTACCTCATCACAGTTAAGCTGTAGCTGCAGCATAGCATTTTGCACAAGAGGGGTTTGCTGAATTTTAGTCTCTAGTTTGCTTAACCTCTGTAGAGCCATGCAGAGCTGACACACTTAAAAATGCAGAAGGTAAGATATCAAGTTCCTTTTGTGAAACAGCTTGGAGACTTGTGGTTTAGTTCTCCTGGAAGTCCTGGAAGTGCCGTCAAATGCAGTGTGAATTATGCCCAGTATGAGTTATATTCTTTGAGTTTTTTTAAGAACTCTGGTTCTGATGGGCATAAAAAAAAAAAAAAAAAAGAATAATCATTTATCCATTTATCTGCTCTTTAATTATTGGTGAGATGGAACGTGTAGTCTGATGTTACATGTTCATCTTTTCTGCTTGCAGAAAGGCAATGGGATAGTTGAAGGATAAATGTTCAATCAGCGAAATTCTGGTTTTGTTACTACATACATGTTACTGCATACAGACTTCTTTTCTGCTAAAAGCAAGCCTCTATCTTCCTGGAGCTGTGTCATTTCACTTAAACAAGCTCCTGAAACTCCCAAATTTTAAATATGCTGTATACCATCCACCTGTAAATGGCCATAACAGGCAAATTTGGGTGTGGTTACAGATGTTCTAATTTTAAAGCATTGTGTGTTGATTTACTGCACATTTATTCTTGTTGCTGGAATCCAGAAGAAGATGTCTTTTTCAAACTCATAAATACTAAGAAAAGTTGCCTGATTTTTTTTCTAAATAAATTAAATAAGTTAATTCCAAATCAGCATTTCTGTAGATTCCAGTTGCATATTGGTAAAGATAATATTTGCTATTTCCCTCTGGAATTTAATAATAATTTATTCATTAGTAAGAATATTTATTTTCCCTTTCTTGATATTCCCATGCTTTTGCAACTACTTCGAGGGGGTAATGCATGGCCACAATATAGACCAGCAAGTTCTCTTATCTACTGGGTTCAGTGTTTCATTTATGTTTATAGATTTGTTGTTGTTGATGTTGAGAGATATAATGTTGTAGGAGTATGCTTTTTTTAATCTGCAATTATTTGGATTTTCCAATTTGTATTTTGTAACAAATTTTCTCATTAACAACTTTATTCATTGTTGGGTACTTGCATTCTACAAGAATGAAAACCTTGGGGTTTTTTTGCCTAAGTTTGTATCGTGCCGCTTAATCTTCAGGTTAGACAATTTTCTGATAGGAAATAACAGCCATAACTGCAATCGTGCTTCAGCTGAGTATCTTGGGACTAGATCTGAGCTTGTGAAAGTTTTTGCTTATTTTTGCCTCATTAAAGTTCTTGCTCTAAAGATATTTTGCTGCTGTGGACTGATCTGCAGTCTGTGATAGAACAGGCAACTTACAATTGCCGGGAACATCTTTGTCACGTCTTTGCAACACTTCTCAGGTATACATTTGTTATTGTTGTCACAATTACTACATGCTGGTGTTTCTTCTGGATTAAATGAAGTTGTGTCTTACATTGAACTAAAGCTACAGTGCATGTACTGGCATTCTGCAAAGTGATGACTTTGTAAAGTGTTTTTTAATGCAGTTACTTGAACTACTTCTTTATTTTCTGATAGATTTAAAAGTGCATTTAGATTTACTACCGTATCTGTTTGTGCAGCCCAGGGCCCACCACGCAGCAGTGATGGGGGGCTGGAGTTGAAACGGGGTCACCTGAGAGGTAGCAAGGCTTGTGTGACATGCAGGGAGGTGTTTGATGCACACCAGTGGTGCCCACTGGGCACAGATGGTGGCAGATGAGAAGGGGCCACCAAAGTCTAGCTCACATGGAACCTCTCTGAGGAGGGTGGCTGGCCTTGTTTCACCCTTTACCATTAGACCAAGAGAACACTGTTTTCTCCACATCAAATATTCTCTTTATTTCTAATGTAATTCTGTTGCTGCTGAATTCTCACCTAATTCACACTTGCTGTATTCCCTTTGTCCCTAAGTCTGCATGACATTATACCATAAATGCTTCAGCCTCTGTTAAATCTTAATGAGGGGAAAACTGGCTTGAATTAACCAGGTCTGGCTATATCAATATTTTAGCAATGTAATTTAAGACTATATGTAAAACGTGACTTGTAATTCAGAGGATTATCTACTGTTGTATAATGAGGGGAGGGAAAAAAGATAACATTTTAATGCCTTTTAAGGCTTTTTGAAATTAAGTTCTCCCTTGGTTGTATTTGCAATCAAAAGGATCTTTATATTTTTATTTTATTTCTGTTTCATCTCCAAGCTTTATAGAAAAACCCTCTAGACCAGTGGAATTAAACTAGGATAAAATAGTGGGTTATTGCTGAAATTAAGAACCAAATTGTTATGCTTGTTCTAAAAGGAACTAAGTGTCTGTTAAGGCTCCCTTATTCCCCGAGTTTTACATTTAATGATGGAACTGCTTCTGTTTCTTTTGTTATAGATAAATTTTTATAGCTTAGTAAGAGTGATGTAATCACTTTAGCCTCATTCCTGGGAGGATCATGGCTCAACTGTTTTGAGCCCTATTTTTTTATCTCCCCTCAACCCTTTGCTCAGGGATTGTGACAAAAAAACCCAACCCAGTGATCACAAATAAATTTGTGTTTGCGTGACAGTTGCTGCCACATATAATCCACCATTTAAATAAATTGTCTATCACAAGTATAATACTTATCTGACAACACGTGTGACATACTTAAGGTAACTGTAGTTTTTCTTTAATGTTTATATGCCTAGAACTTGTTTGTAAAATATTTTCTCGCCCTAATGTAATCTCCTTTTTCTCACTCTAATGTAATCTCACCCCAGAATTTTCTCTAGTGTTACTGAAAAATATTTTTAATGAAAATGCCAAAGGGCATAGCCTTTGTAATCTGATATCTACCAAGTCTAGGCTTGGTTGCAGCCATCTTACCAAAATCTGATGAACTAGCAAAGAGGGAAAACAAAGTCTCTGTATTTTCTTCTCAGAAAATGTCAGCTACACGCACTGTCCAGAGCACACTAGTTGAATTTGCAGGCTACCCAGAACAAATGTGTTTAATTCAAATGTTGAAAAAAATTAATTCCTTTCTTGATTGTTTTCATCCAGTTATTCCCCAATATTAAGCAAGTTTTTCGAAGAGAGCTGTTCCGGCCCTGTTACCTCTAAGTGGCTTCTGAAAGCACACATGAATCATTAGTAGTGTACCAGTGTTTCCAAGCCATGAACAAGGAAACTGTTACTACTTGTGACAATTGTGGCATTTTGTCACTTTCCCGTGGCTTTCACCTTTGTGGCTGAGTTACGATGCCTTTGACCATTTGAGTCTTTGTCAAAGCACAGTAGTCTTGGCAGAGCAGAAATTTTACTCTCAGAAAAATAAAAGTCTCTTTTTCAAACTGGTCCTACACAGAAGTTTTGAAGTGTCTGCAGCACTAGTTTTCCAGGGTTTGTAAGGTTCCCATTTGTCACTTGGCAGGAGACTGGGCCAAGTGTGCGAAAAGCTTTTTGAAAGGCAAATATCCTCACTGACCTTCATGATCTACATGGTCTACAATTGGTACAATGGACTAAGTCTTATGAAACCTGCTGACAAACTTTGCAGATTTTCACACTCAGGTTTCTATCTCCATGCAGCCATAAGCCAAAAAAAAAAAAAAAATAGTATTTCACAAGTGCAATTGTCATAATTATCATCAAGCATAATCTGCAATACTATTAAGAATGAGAGAGAGGCATCGTTATTTTTGCATGAAGTTAAAACATATATAAATTACTATTGCTTTGAAAAACTCTTTTTCTAAGTATTGAGATTTGCATCAGCTCTTTACAAAGGAGGAGTGTGATCTGAGCTCAGCAAGAAAGATCCAATCCTGTCTGTGAGCCTTTTCCCTCAGAGTAAATAAAAAGAATTTATATGAATAGATTTTTCAGGACATCTGTGGAACTTTGTCTCTTTTCGTCTCTTTGGAAGGCCTTTGTTTTCATGCAGTAAGCATGAGTCAGTAAACAGTCATACATATTGACATAAAAAATGTGAAATTCTGGTTTCTGGTCCCAGAGACTGATTCATTCATTTACCATCTTTAGTTCAGTATATATTGTTTCTCCTGCCTTATTTCATTCTTAAATTCCAACTTAAAACATTACAGAGACATCACAGTCTCATGAATACATGAGATCTATTAGCCAGAATCACTACTTTTCTGAACTACTTCTGGAGGCTTGCAAAATCTCTTTTTGAGCCAGCTCCCTTTTTCCACTTCTGTGTTCATTAGTAAAGACCAATGTGTTTGTGCACTCCTTATCTTTCTTAACTGGTAACCTGTCAGGTAAGCAAAACTATAAAAAATCTTCTTTTCTACCCAAAGGAAGACCAAAAATATACCACATTATCATGATGCAGTTGAAATTACTATTTTAGGAGTTAATGTTGTTTCAATGTCTACCAAATGAAGCTGCATTATTTTCCTTTATGATTTTAACTCTCTTGAGTTTCTGAGCACTCATTTTTTGCTTATTGACTTATTTATTTTGCACGAGCAGTGTTACTTTATTAAATTACCAGAAAAAATCTCTTCCATGGGTATTAAGAGTATTACTAATTAATATCTTTTTATGAACTGAAAATCTACTGTGTTGCCAGTTAGTGTATTAGAAAAACTTATAATACCATCTGCTAGTTATATTCTATGATATTGGCTAACTCTATCAATAGAGGTAAATATTGCCTTCAATTGAAAATTAGTAATACTATGTTGTTCATAGTATTATTAATTTTTTGTTGCTTGTGCTCTCTGTACAGTCCCGTAGCTTCTTTTATAACTTCTATTAATAAAATAAGATCAATCACTTGGTATAAGTGCTCTTATTTTTATTAAGAGAATGTGAATCTATGAATCCTGTATGCTGACAACTCTGCTTCAGTATCTTGACTCTCCAGTAGTTTAATTAATAAACATACATTTGTTCATTTTGTTGGAGCAAGCTTATTGGCATAATGTAATAATGTTTTACTGGTGAATGAAACTCTCCAAATCTTCAGTTTGATTAATTTCTTACCATGAAAATGAAGTGTATTTCTTAAAAAGGTTATTCCAACATGAATTTAATAGACCTGCTTTTTTTTCCATTAATACAGTTTCATAGAATTGTTTTCCTTTGTTTTGTCTTTCAATTAGCCCTTTGGAATACTGCAGTGAGATTTTTTTTTACATTTTTAAAATGAGATAATCACATTTTCTATTTCCTATTTTATGTGAATTGATTCCATTCTGTTCACAGACAGACTGAAATGTTGCCCAGAATTGTAGATATGCAGTTGAGTTACCTTTACACCAAAATGTTTGCTGCAGGTAGCTTTTAAATATTGATAAAAGAAGCTTCAGAATATTATTTAAACATACTGCATTTTGTCCTTTGGATGATACCTCCTATTTTCCCAGGTTAGATTAACTCCTTTAACATAGAGTGAAAACAAAAGTGGGCCAAAAACATTTCATGAGTCTCACTTTATATAGGTAAACTATGAACACTTGTATTTTCTAGTCTAAATATATATTGAATTATATTAAATTGTAATTCATATTACTGTTATTCCTCTGTATGTCATTTCTCTCTCTGATTTCCAATCCATTTGGTGTTCAGACACTTAAAGAAGCTAAAGAACTCAAATTTTTTTTTTCAGAACCCTAAAGGGGAGTTTGCTTTTGTTACTAATTTTTGGGAACACCTGTGCAGTGTTGAGTTTAATTGGGCTACAGCTGGTGCCACTGATGTGTGGAGCGAGCAGGGCTTTGCAGCCCGACTGGAAATCTTGACATTGTGTGTCATTGTCTGGTTCTAAGCTATTACTGTGCTCAGGTAAGATAGAAGGTGTTCTAATTTTTAGGGAATTGCATTCTCTGTGGACTGGTGCAGAGGGTTTAGGAAGATCAATGCTGTGAGTTGTGAGTGCGTTGCACACTGGGATAGAACAAGTATGCTGGACACTCACAGCGCTGAGTTGCTGTTTGCAGAAGTTAGGTGGTCATCTTACATCTTTAAAGTGCTGAGGAAAGTTCTATTAAAAAAAAAAAAAAACAAAAAAACCAAAAAAAAAACCAAAAACAAAACAAAGAGGAGCTACACATTTTATGTGTTTTAAAAGTCTGATGGAAAGCAAGCTACCTATCTCCTGTCCCAAGGAGATTCTAGAGAATTGTTACACTGCAAGAAAGGAGGAAATAAGATGGAACTAATACACCAAAAATGCTGACCAGAAGTAAGAGAAATTTGAAAACAATACTTCTTATGGTTAGTTTTTTATTTAAGGAATATATTAAGTTTAGAAATGGTAATAAAACAAGTAATATTGAACCAAAATTACAAGAAATCCTCTGCTAAAGGGCAGAATAAAACCATCAAGAAAGAAAATCAGGGTATCCTTTCCTGCGTGTGAGAGATGACCTAGTGTTCATTTTCTTACACACCTTATTTCCATAGGTTTGGTGGTTGTTTTACACAGACTGTGGCTTGACTAATAAGTTCACCAGCTTTTGCGGTTATGTTAAAATTGGTTCAAAGTACGCAGTGCCCACATGTGCCTCCTCACAGAGAAGAGATGGAGGGGGTATGTGATAGAGCACTGGGTCTGGCTTACTGGCTCTGGTCTACTGAAGAGCAAAAGCTTGGCTTGTACAGCTGAAATAATTTCAACATAAAATTCCTGTGATGGCCTTGAATTACCACAGACAGACTTAGCCATTGGCACTTCTTGAGGACATGCTGCCAAGGGACCAGCTGCTTCCTGTAGGAGACCTGCCATCTGGAGCTTAGAGAGTGATCCCTTTGATAGACATCTCTGGCAGTGGATGGTTTGCCACATGCAATTTTTCCTTTTTTTTTTTTTTTTTTTTTTTCCTGACGCTTTGGAGGATTTTATACAGTAAACTTTGTGGAGAGATGTTAAAACATTTCTCTTCTCTCTGGGTTGACAGTGGGGAAAGTTAACTGAATAATTGGTTGGGATTCAGCCTTAAATAACTACAGTTCAGAGTTAGTGTGACAGAGGACTGAGGGTCATGTCAAAGAGCAGCAGCTAGAAAGTATGTGAGTAGATGCAATTTGATACAAGGAGGGTGAAATGATTGTGTTACTTACAGGAATCTATTAAGTAGCATTTTGTTTGGTATGTGATTAAAGATTTAAGAGAAAGAGCTTCAAACATGATGAAATCCTCTGTTGAGCTGGAACTGCTGAAGAAAGCAATGAAGTAGGGAGTGATTTAGACAAACTTGGCTTCAAGTTGGATAGACGGATTTCTAGTTACATTTAGAGAAATATAGAATAACAATAACACAGGATAAAAGATATAAAAGGGAACATGCACTCTCTAGCCAGAAGTTAATAAATATTGTACAGGATGTCCATCTGGAGACAGGACTAGGTGGAATTGTAAAACCCCTCTGATAAAGAGCAAAGAGTAACAAGACTGCATTCTCCTCTTGGGGATCTAACTGCTTACTGAAAAGATGTAAAGGTAAAAGATGTATAAACAAATCTAGTGCAGATTGTGGATCCACTTCTTCCCAGCAGAGCAGACTTATGCTTGATAGAATTTTGATATTTGACCTTTTCCTGCAGTTTGGTTCCAGCTCAGTTTATTCTGGAAGTGTTCCTGAGGCAAAGCAGGGTCCACATGGTGACCACGAGCTGCATGCTGTGGTGGTAGGTCAGTCACACACTTCTGCAAAAGCAGTTGGTCCCTGGGAGTTTAGCTCCAGCTCTCTTAGTTGTCATAATAAACATTCTTAAGACAGTATGATCCTGAACCATCTTTTTGAGCAGCAGGCAAATGTCTAGGGAGAGCTGGTCCTTCTAAAATCCGTTCTGGGCTTACAAGTGAGGACTATATGCAGGAGGGCAGTACATCCACCATTCCAGTGGATGCAATGGTAAATCAACTGTTTGTGAATATTTTGTCCTGTTTGCTTTACACTTTTGTACCTCTATAATTTTGGCTACCAAAGTGAAAGTCCTGTTATTGTAGGGCTTGTGTATGGTCCTTGGTCCTTGCCAAGACGTACACAAGTCCTACAATAACAGGACCCTGCTCTGCTCAAGATGTCTGTGTACTACTCACATTTACAGAATCATTCAGCTGCTTGTTTTCGCTGTGGTATCAAGGAGTTCACCAAACTTGTGGCAAAGGTGTAACGCTGAATTCAGTGAAAAACTCTGTTTTATTTTTATTTCATTTCATACATAGCTGTCATTCTTTATAGTGCAGCAAAATAATCAATAGTTGCTGCAGATAATTAAAAGTGGAAGTGGAATTTAATTATTCCACTTTCTGGAAACACTATTTATTTTGTGCTGACTTCAAGACAAGAGAGATAATTTCCTTTACATAAAGGTTATATTGTTAGGAAATAAGAGTAGAATTCATCACAATCTAGTATTAGTCTTTGAGAGCTTCAAACTCTGAACTCTTACTTTATGGTGTTATGTGGGTCTGGTGTAGGTAAAGCACAGGTGGATGTTTACAAATGATAACTCACTAAGGAAATTATTTTTGTGACATGAGGGAAGCTGTGCCATGCTGGAATACAGGTGATGGTTTTGGAAATGTTTTCTATGAAGTGATGCAATAGTCTTACTGCCATGTCAAATGTCACTGTCATTCTTTCTGCTGTGACTGCTGTAGCTATGTGAGACTGCCAACACATTGCCCACCCTCTGTGGAAGGATTAGTAAAGCCACAGCAAGAGCAGTGAATACAAATGTGTATCTGGACAGCTGTGCCAGTTTGGTACTCCCAAACTGAGCTGCATTTGCTGGGCCTGGGACATGCTTTTGTTTCTGGTGCAGGTGCACTGGTTTTTAACAGCAGCAGCAGCAAGCAGGGCCAGTGTACTCAAGCATCTTTTGGTATCAAGCATCATGTGGTATTTTGATGTGGTCTGCAGGGGAGAAAATTCCCATGTCTTGCTGCCTTGCTTTTGTTAAGAGCAGCAATTCCTAACTCGTTCATATATTACATTCTTGAAGAATCACAAAGAAAAGCCAAGGTAGAAATCTTTGTGCTGCCTTCTGAAGGCTGGTAGAGCAAATTTGGGAAATATAAATGTGTGATTGCCCAGAATCTTTAACCCTGCCCTGGGCATTAGTTCTTGGCTGCAGTCAGAGGTAGGATGCTGGGTTCCCACAATTTGACCTATTTCTTTCTGTGTTCTGTTTCGTAAGCAGCAGGCAGGAGACTTGGAAACTCTTTATGATGAAGTAAATGACAGTCAAAATTGAAAGCAAATGGACAAGATTTTAACTCACTGAGGTACAAAATCATAATAGAATAGATTTTACAAATTTGTTTTCTTTTTTTCCCAAATGATACTGCAAGTGGTTCTTTAGAAGATGTATTAGGCATCTGTTAGGATTAGGTCTGCAGCAGATGAAATTACAAAGAAAATCAGAGCATCAGAAGCATGAACACTGAAGGCTAGTTGAGGATGAGAAATATTAATATTACGGAATCTCTCAAAATTACCAAATGGTAAAACTGCAACATAAATATCTTTGGTCAAAAGTTAATTCAATCTGAAAACAATATTGCATCTTTTTGTGTAATATCCGCTCTCCGTTTGCATTGTTACAAAGTTGTGCAGCCACCTGACTTTATCATCAGAGTGTTTCAGATTTACCAATTAATTGAATAGCTCTCCCCGTAAAATGGATCGGGCTACGGATATGAACACAGAGACAAAATATGTATTCTTTCAAAAATTAAATACCTGAAAAATAAGAAAACAGGTTTTTAGCTCAAAGATTTTAGCTCATTTTGACTGAAAAGATTTGTTTGGGAATGTGATTGGAGAAGTGGAGTTAGGTGTGGGAGCTGGAACCTAAAAGTAACTATTTGCTTGTGTTACAGTGTCTGTTATTGTTATATATGTGGTTTGTTGGTGTTGTTCACACATTTTCATGTCCTGTACTAAGTTTAGGCTAATAACAGGTGGTTTATGCCAACACTGTAATTGCTTGATTAGAAAGGGTTTTCCTTCTATCAATTTTCATCAGTTTTTCTTTTCTCTCAAAGCTGATACAGTAGGTACAGTATTCAACACGTTATTCTAAGTAAAATTTAAGAAATAAATAAATCATGCTATGTACCACTTGTAAATAACTTGGTAGTCCTATTTCCCCTCTGTCATGGGTTGGCACTGGCCAGATGTTGATGCACCTATGAATATGGTTTTTTTTTTCTTTAACAGCTACTGTGGGATGTGATCAGGAACAGAGCAGAGCAGGCTTAAATCTTGAAAACAAAAAAAACCTACTAAAACTTTATTACATTACATAAGAACAGGGACAGAAATACTCTTAAACACACACACAGAGACAGAAATAAAAACTTCTTAGAACATTTCTTCTCCCAGTTTCTACCTCCCCACACATTACTCTTCACAGACCAACCTTTGGGTTTTAAATCAAACAATCACTACTTAAAAACAAACTAATCTTCAGTTCAGCAAGGGAGAGAGGAGTCTCTCTCGCACCACAGACTGTTCTCCAGAACACACGGGTCTACTCTTTATGTGTTCCCATGTCACCCGTGGCACCGCCCGGAGAGGTCTGCCAGGGTGACACTCTCTTTTTCCTATGTCCAGCGCTCTCACCGCTGTCTCATAGGCCAAAACTGCATACAGGGCTTTTTAAGGATACTTGCATGCCGAGCTCTCCCCCTTTTTACCTAGGGGCCGGGGTTCTAGGAGCAGGTCTGCCCTGAGGGCAGAGGGCACTACTTCACCCTCCTCCTCTTTTCTCTGCTCGCTCTACTCTTCAAGTGCCAGTCACTGTAGCAAAAGCAGGGCAGCTGCATCTACCTAAAATGCAGTTTATGTTCAAAAGAGACTTAAGTTCAGTCTATGGCTGACATTATGCAAGAAAAGTCCAGCTCCGAAGGCTACTCCTCTCATTCTTTGCCCATCAGGTTCTTTCTAATCGTGCTTTATCACCTCGGTCCCAGGCCGCTTCCTTCTCCTTTTTTCCAAAATCACCAGTCATGAGAATCAATGTCTAAGAAAAGTTTCTTTCTGCCAAGCAAGGGTTAACAGTTTCTATCTCCCAGCAGGCTGCAGGCTCAGGCACTCCCAGGCTCGGCAACTGTCACGTGGCTGGGCACCTTCTCCCGGAGTTTAGGGGGGAAGAGGGGGTGAGCACACACAGAAGGCACTTCCACAGTTTTCCACCCCTCCATCCTGGACGGGGCAGCTCAGTTCCAGTCTTGTCCACTCTCTTCTCTTTCCGGGGCTCCAGCTTACCTGAGCCGACCACGTGTTTCCCCTCCCCCACCCAGCCTCGTGGCTGGGCAGGAGAAGGAGACCTGAGACGTCTCTCTGCTGAAACCGGGATCCAAAAAGAGGCCGAACCTCCTTGGGGTCCTGCTTTTAACTCTTTGTGTCCTCAGAGGTGTGTCCAAACCTCCGAGTGACCAATCTAGGTGCCAGCAGAAAAGCTGATCACTGATTGGCCTGCCCACATCCCCCTGGAAAAAATTCACCTCCCCCGCAACTACGACACCCTCCAAATTACTAAAAAGAAAAAGATTCAATGGTTGAATCCTGAAAGGACAGGGTTTGTAACATCCATTTTCTTTTATGTGTACACTTCACACCTACTGTTGCAAAACAGGCATTCTTCGCTGTGTTATTGGTTGATGCTTAAAGGTTCAATGAATAATTCAGCCCCCTTACCCTTCTTGCTTTGCTGCACACCTACTGAGCTCCCAGAACAGAGTTGTGTCAATAAATTGACTTACTTTACAGCTCCAATTTCATGCCTGGCCATTCCTAAGATACATACAATCAAAAATAAACAACCGAAAGAAACAAAATATCTCTACAAATTGTTTAATGCAATCTCATGTGCATGCAATAAGCCCATCCCTCCTGAACTGAAATGGATCGTTAAAAGGAGTTTGGAATCCTTGATCAGGCAAACACTGCTGTGTTAGAACACTGTCCACCAGTGTGAGGATAAGAGTTTAGAAATATAATCAAGTTGCAGAGCACTATGGGTGCAGACCTTAAAGGCCATGAGCACGTCAGTGTGTATGGGCATAAATAAAGGATATGATATGATGGGAAATGGAACCACTCAATCCTGCATTTAGGAAGCTTCATGTCTGCATGTGTGCTTCAGGGTGGTTTCTGGGAGGTAGATCATCTGCATGTGCTTCTAACTTTTCCATTGTGACGAAATACAAACAAACTCACCCTACCTTAGCTTTGACTGTCAACAGTTTTTTCAACTTGTTCATTCACATACTGTTTATGTGAAAAAAAAAAAATTGTGTGCTGAAGGGTCAGCAGGGGAAACAATGGTTTTTAACCTTCATTGTAGAGGTATTGTCTACACTGGAAAAGTGAGAACTTCTTCAATAACCATAATATGTAAAGTGATTAATTCCTTAGCATAGTCAAGATAATCAGAGCCTGTTTTACAGTAGAAGGCAGAGGTTTCTCCTCACATGCTGGAAACATTTGGGAACCTGAGTACCCTTGCAGTCAGTGGGATTTAGGGATCTATTATGACCCCACATTCAGTTTTTCTAAAAAGGTGAATGATAGGATTCACCACAGTAATTTGAAACAAATCCCAACAGAGGGTTTTGTTGTCCTCAGCAACTCAAAGGTGTTTATCATCATGCTACTTGAACTTGTCTTAATTATGACTGTTTATTAGGAGTTAATGTTTGCAATGATTCAATAATAAAAGAAATGCACTCCTATGCTGGAAGGGATGATTTAAAACTTATTTCTTGAGAGCTTCCTTCCTATGCATTTGTTTCAGTGGAGTAATCATCCGGACTCTTGTGAACATGAAAATCTGATGGCATTTAAATTAGAATTTCTGCTTTTGCTCAGTCACCAACTTGTGAGGGAAGGAAGAGAATGTCCCTTTCAAAAAGGGTGGATTGTCTGTGAAAAATAAATGGTAACAATAACTATTGTTAAGTAAGAAAAAATATGATATAAAGTACTCAGAGTATAATTTAAAGTCATATTTTTCTCTGTGATGAAGCAAAGGGATTTGATTCTCCTAAAGAAACAAAATCTCTGGCTGCAGATGAGCTGTCCATAATGTCTGCAGATTTGTGAGAAGTTTTGTTTTTTCTGAGTAAAAAGTACCTTGGCTGCTGAATTATTTGCTAGACTCCAAGGCATATTTAAATATAATTTTGTTTCTCCTCTTCCACATGGAAAAAAATATTGTTGACAAAAGTTTCTTGCAAAAATCTTTTCTGAAGAACATTTGTAATTCAAACACTAGCTGTGCAACTTCTCCCAGTATGTCCCAAGGGACAAGTCTTTAGGAATTTCCTAAATGGAAAGACTCAGGGTAAGATAAAGGGATAAGCTCATTTCTTTAGTGTATTTTTTCACAAAGTTTAGTTGTGCTCATTTGGGAGTATTTAATATTTCTGAAAATGACGGAATGCTTTGGTTTGCCAGTTGTTATTTTCAGTGAGATCTTTATTTGACAGCAGTGTCTCTACTGGCTATTACAAAGGATAATTGAATTGTTATTTAGATTTTAAAAAACCGTAGTTACACGAAAAATAGATGGTTCTATCAGGTATCACATAAACATTTTGAAAAGTTTTAATTGTTGCTCAGATACTTCAGGCTAAAAATGAGAACAGCTGTACTCTCGTCTTGTATCTTTTTCCCCAGACTCTGAGTATCATTGTCTAAATACTATCTATTATTAAACTTGCTTGCTGCGTGTCTTAGTAATGTAGTCATTTGTGGATGGCAATGCTGAGATATTAGTCCTCTAGAGCTCTCCAAAGGGGAAAAGTATTCCAGATAATGGTCAAAAATTTTTTTAAGTCTTCTCATTTTCTGGGTATACCTAGCACATACTGTCAGGTTGGCATGCATATTAGTATTCTTTTTTTCAGAGTATTATAGCAAAAAGTGACCATACATCACTCACATTACCTAATTATATTCTGCTGCTCACATCTCATCAAGCATGCAAGTTGTTGGGACAGCAGTTCCAAGTTATAGCAGATGGAAGTCACTATTTTTATAACTATAAATATTTAATTTACTGTCATTCTTTATTTCTCCAGAGGTAGAGGAAAGAAAGGAAGTCAGTTGATGGAGTAATAAAAAGACATTTGCAAGGTTTTTACACTGGCTTTTACTACTGGCTTTGTGCGATTGATCTTTTTAGATGTTCTGTTATTTAATGACGGCAGCGGAAGCATAGTGCAATTTCTGTTATAAGAGTTGTTTAAAATTATTATACTCCAAATAATGCTATCTTTTTGAAGAATGACATTATCACAATGATCACCTGGCCTCTGATAATTTGTGTCATGTTACTGACCTTAGTGCCTGCCCTGCATGTGGGTCAGTGCCTGCAATGAAAAATGCAAACGCATGGATGTGGCAGCAGTCAAAGCTGATTCACTGCAAGGAGTGCATGAATTCCATTTGTGCTCATGCCTTTAACCTTACCTGAGGTTTTTTCTCTCCCAAACTTTGTACACATGTCTTAAGTGTAACTTTCAGCAGAGTTTATCTCCTGCTGACTGCAAAACACTACTATGGGGAGATGTGGCTTCCCTGCAGCAGTGAGCACACATCCACAAATTATCAAATGTATTGTTGCATCCTCTGCACTGTCATCCAAAGATCACACATTGCCATGAAGCCTGTGGCATGATCACTGCTGAAAACAAGAATTGCTTTTTGTGTATTTTCAGTTCTTTTTCATATGCAAACAAACCTTGATTTTATTTTCTTTCTTCCAAATTTAAGAATATGAAATACTTTCTCAGCTATAGGAAGAAGGCAGTGACCAGTACATATTATTTTTCTTTCATTCTTAGAAATAGAAGTATTGCAATTACTTTTCTTTTTCATAGCTTTTCAGAATTTGTTGGTTCTATTAGTTACAGAAAAGGATGTCTCTAGCTTGAACAAGTGGTCATTCAGATATGCTGCTTGGCAAATAATTGTCATGCAAAGATACTTGGAAGGATTACATTTAGACTCAGTCAAAGGGTTCAAGTTTTGGTCCTCACTGCCTTCTCTGGGATACAGGATATCTGATAGCTGCTCCTGCTGTATCAGGTTCTTATACTCGACATCACATGATGTGAAGGATTTCACTGCACACCAGTCAGGTGTACAGATTTGATCCTTGATGTGTGTATCAGTGTCCTGATGGCATCCGCCTGTAACAAGCTGGGATTTTCCACACTCCTAGAGATTTTTCTATATCTTTCCTGCTAGAAGGACTTGTTTAATATGAAGCAAGGCACAAATAAATGGTCTAATGGCAGAGTCCTACTTGGCTCCTGTACTGAGAAAAAGATTTCTTGTTAATTTATCAGACTTACATTCTCCATCCCACTCACAAGCTGCTTGCTTGTTGCAATAAGTCATTGAAGAAGTCCAAAATTTATTGCATCTGTTTTCCTGTGTAAACTGTGCAAGTCTAAAGAAAATCTCCTAACTTAAAAATTCTGATGGGTATTCACAAATTTGCTGCAGACTGAGTAAGAGGTAATTTGCTGTCTCAGTTGATGCCTTTACTTAACAGCAAAATCTGTGGCCAACTACTGCAGCAATAGAAAGCTGAAATGAAAAAAACCTCTCATGATATGTTGAACTCTACATGTAAGAGAACCCCAACATATAAAATCAGAAAGGATTTTTTTTCTTATTTTCTCACAACTACTGATTTTAATTTAAGTGATTAAAGCACTTTTGATATTTAGCTCCTTGGGTTAACAATGAACAGAGTAATTTCAGCTGCACTGAAGGGCAGATTTTAAAGGTTAACATCTTCCACATGGTGTTTTGATGAAAGCTTTGATGAAGATACAGTATTCAAAGAAATGAATGGTTATTAATTAGGAAGATTCATTGGCAGGTGTAATGGGATTAAAAATAAAAGGGACAAATTTTTTTCTTGCTTTTTCTTAATTATTACAATTTGTACTGAATCCTATGATGAATAATTGAGTTCAGATTTCCAAATTTCAGCATTGACCTAAATCAGCTCCTACTGAAATCAGTAGTAATCCTATCCATGTTTTGAGACAAAGGTGACTCTTTTCAATCTTGTATGTATAGTTTGGGGTAGAGGTGGGGGTGTGTCAGTGAATGAACTGAGTGATCTTTGTCAGTTTTTTTTAGTTCTTCAAGTTATTTTAAACCATTGAAAAATATTCAGAATATAATTTTAGAGACAAGTGACAATTAAATTCCAGTTAGAAAGAAGTGTGCATTCTTAGCAGCATCTTACGATAAATCCTTCCGTATCAAAAGCTTTAAAACAGTAAGAGATGGTTGTTTGCAACAATTGTCAGACACCATCACTTATGATGGAAACATCTCACTTAAAAATACAAGTGGTATTGTAAAAGTAAGTGTTGGAGATATTAAAGCCCACTCACCTGAGGCAAATATTCACTGTCTGCCTTCTGAGTTACACAGTCTGACCTAATTTCCTTCTAGAAAAAATACCTGCATTCAGAATAATTAATATTTTCTGTTGAGACCTCTACTAAGTTAGTGTACTAGAAGAAACAATTTTTTTTTATTTCCCCTCCACATGCCTAGCCTGATCTCTAACTTCAAACAGCAGTTGACTCAACTTTTGTTTTTCCATGTGACAGTGATCTGCACTGCTATCAACTCTTAAGGGAAATTCCTTGTAATCAGTCACTGAAGTGCTCTAGAAAAGATCTTGTGTCTTCTAAAACTTACTGTTTCGATTTTCTGACAGGATTTTTGAAGGATGCCATGAAAGTTTGATATACTTGCTGTTCATTTCATTGAGATTAGGATGTGTTGATCACAAGGCTGCTTTGGAAATCTACTCTTTAGAAAGTATTTACAAAAGCAATTAAGTGACCTGGAAGCAATAGTTCTCTTATAATTCATGGACAACAGAGTACAAGTGAAGGGGGGAAAAAATGGGAGAGAAAAGATAACACATGTGAGGGACTTTGAAAATTCTCTGATATTTAGGTTCAAGGATTAGACTGATCTGGTAGGTCTTCTGGGTTTCTTCTCCTGTCTTTGAATTGCTTTGAAGAGTTCAAGCAAGTCCTGGAGATTGCTACTGCTCCTTGTTGCTTGTGAGTGTACACTAGCAAAGATGGAATAGAATGAGTAATTCTTCATGAAGTTTAATGTTTTGTAATATATCTTTATTTATGGTGTATATTTTCTTTCTTGAAAATAATCCTAATGAATTAAGTAGAAATCACCCTGAGAAACAGTCTGCTGTAACTCCACTAAGAATTTCTGATTTGAGTCTGGTACAGGACTACAGCAGCTTTACACATTGCAGTAGCATTCCAAAGCTGTTCAATCCAAGGAGTCAAAATAAAAAATGGCATTTGATTGCCTAGTTCACCACAGTTCTCCAGATAAGGCTGTTATTTTTTAAAAAAACTATATTTATTTTTCTTTCTGTTTTGTATGAAAAGAAAGATGTCTGCCTTTGATTTCAGATTATGTATGATGATTCTACATTGTGACTTCCAAAAATATTTTCATCATGTGCGCATCGAGCCTGGCAGTTTCCTCTTGGGCTAAGCAGGCTTTTTCATTCATATGTCACATTTGCTGAGCTCTCAAGCTTATGGGTTGTTTTTGAAACATGGGAAGAGGTGAAAATACAGCAGCAGTCAGTATTTTAAAGAAAGGTTATTTGGGTGTTGGGTGCATTTATGCATTTTACTGGAGCATTTCTAGTTCAACCTTTGTGAATGTGAAGCTGCAGCTGGAGTGTTGAATTGCAAGTCTACACATGGCTGGGCAAAAAATATCTTCATATTCACAACACAAATGAAACTTGTGTCACCTCATTAAAATAAATTGAGCTAAACATTGAAAGCATATAATGTTTTCAGAAGAAATCACTTTATTTCAGTCTTTTAAGAAAAACTCAAAGGAAATACTTTTCTTTTGAAAAAGATAAGCCTAAGTTTTCCTTTAAAAGCAGCTTCCAAAATATTCATTTGTCTTCATTTTTATGTATCTATTCCCACTGACAGTGCCTTAAGATACTAATTTAATTTTGTCTTTTGTCCCCTTCTTTAAAGGCAGAGTAATGAGATTTAATTGCATCAAAGTATTGTGAAGAATCAGAAAACAGCTGAAAGGAAGGATCTTAAAAAGTAGTAAATAGTATAACTTGGTTTTAAATGTCTTCATGAAATGAAAAGCTCAAGTTCCAAAATGACATTAATGGTTTGATTTTTGTCTTTTTCTGAAGGCATAGGCTCAGGTAAATCATGGACCAAAGAAAGCAGTGTAGGAGTGGTATGGAAATAAAAAAAAATCATTCAAATAGCAAGGCACATGAGCAGAGTGAATGCATAGAGGGGGAAATTAATGAATGCCTTCCAGTGGCACAGCCTGAAACTGTGTCGTGGCATTGGGCTGTATTAATGTAAATGGTGTGACAGCATGATTCCAGCAGTTGTAGTTCTGCTAATTGTTTGTGTTCATGGTTTAATGATGCTCGAAAGAAATGGTGCATTTCTCAGTAAAATACATCTCGCTGACACTAAAGCCAGCATTATGTTCAGCACTGAACCGAGTGACTGTGAGCTGTATGTAGCTTCTTTGCAAGTGTTTGAAGCAATGGTAACCTTTGAGATTCCCTGAGGGAAAGAGAATGTTATTCTCTTGATTTAAAATGTATTACAGCTGTTCACATGCTAAGCAACATATGCATTAGAGAGATTGCTGTAGGCTTGCAGGAAAGTTTGCATCTTTTACATGATAATATTGCCAAGTGCCTTTCTGAGCATACCTGTGCATTTTGTCCTCCTTGCAGGATTTCTTGTCTACCTGGGCTTGGCCTAATATGAAGAAGAAAGCTTTAAAGATTAAATTTGCTAATCTGGATAAGGATTTCTGTTTCAAATGTCCTTTTAAAAAAAGAATATAAACAGAATATAAACATTCAGCAGCACCTTATGTAGGAACATAGGACAGAAAAATTGATGTATCTGTAATTGAACGTAGTTCCATGGAAAAAGGCTGGTGATACCCACAAAGTCCTAACCCCAAACACAGGACAGGTCTCTGACAGTCTCAAAGCCTGTTGGAAAGGGCTTGAGGCAGAACCTTTAACATGCCTCCAGGTGAGAGGACAACGATGCTGCCGATGTCCCAGGTCCCTGCAACACTGGTGTCAGCGTTAAGACTTCCTTATATAATCTCACAGCACATACCAAAGCCCCAGTGATGTTAATGACCTAATGGGAGCAAAGGAGTCCCTGCTGTGCCCAAAACATGGGTTTGCTCAAGTTGATACACACCAACTACCTCAGAAATGCTGGTGCCACTAACTTATGCTGGTTTACCTTGCTTTACATCCTACTTGTAATTGTAGCACTTGCACAGTTGTGGCACTATCAGCACATACAATACAAGAGAAGTTGTTGATTTTCCAATACCAAGATACTCTGTGAAGACCAAGAGATGAAGAGCACTTTTTCCCTCCATTTGTTTTTGGTTGGGTTTGTTGTTTTATCCTCCTTTTTTGGTAGATTTTTAAGTTGGAGATGGTGTTTACTGGGGCTGCGTGCTGACAGACTTTTGAAATCTTTTCCCACTTAATATCCTTGAAAAGGGAACCAAGTATGAGTTTCTTAAGATTTCAATTCTCACTGGAAAGATTTCAGGACAGGGATTGTTGCTGATAGTGGCTCACCTTGTCTTGCGTAGAATTTTTAGCTGTATGTGTGGTTTTGACAGTCATTTTGAAGGGTGAGAAATGGCTCCATATTTGCATTTTTAACATTCATTATGGAGAAGCTAGAAGCCTGTGGTTTTCAATTGCCTTTCTAACAGTGGTCAGATGATGAAGACAATCTGTTTAACAAACTGGCATATAAGATAGCTCCCTCCGTATGTCACACATTTGCCATTCCATCTGCTGGGTAATAAAGCCAGCAAAAACCCAGCCTGACCAGCCCCTTAGGTGATCTTCTTATTGTCTTCCAGAAAACACCAGAAAAAGTGACGAACTCATTTCAACTTTAAGATATTTTATTTCATTTAGTGCTTCCTGTTGTTCTTGATACTAAATAATGTAGCAAACACATAATAAATATAAGTCAAGTATTTGAAGTAAGCAGTACTTTTTGACCTTAAAGAAGGAAATACTGGGGTTTGGGAGAATGTGGTGCTCCTCACCAGTGATTTATAATAGGAACAATAAGCTAGTGCTTTTTATTTTTTTAGGTCAATTAATGTCAGTGAAGAAGAATCAGACTCACAGTATTGGAAGAGGATAACCATGGTAGGTCATAGGATAAGCAGGAGCAGGGCCAGACAAAGGGACAGTTGTCTGTGTGACAAAGAGAAATTAGGCAAAACACCAGTTTGCCAAACCACATTTTTAATGTGCACTTTGAATGTAATGGAAAATAGAAAACTTTTTCGAGAATTGATTGGAAGCAAGCGTTTTAGATACAGTCCAGCTACAAAACACAGCAATTAAGAGAAAGTTTACTTTATAGCATTATTAGAAAGTAAATACTGTCAGAATGTACCACAGAAACTTGAGCTTTAAGGAAAAATATTTTAGTTAGGCAGAAAATCCCTTCAATTTCTGAGAATTATTTGGGAAGTTAGACGTGACAGTAACAGAAGTTGATGATTTGTTAGATGTTTGGCTATAAGATGTTCTCAAATCAAAGATGTGATCACTTGCTGCAAAATCATTACTCACATCCTTAATGGAGTTGGTCCCGTCTAACATTTCAGTTTTATGATACAGTTAGAAGGGGGTGTACAAACAGAACACAGATTTGCTTTGAACTTTTTCAGTTAGCTCTTGCTGAAGTCTTCAAGTTGTGCGCACAAAATTGTGCATCATTGCCGTCTATGTGATGCGCCCAAAGCCCGTATCTCAAGTGACAAGCTGGCAGATACTGAGAAGTCCTTGGTGGGTGCATTGTCCTTTGAAGGGACATCTGTGTGTGGCACTACTACCATACCCTGATCTAAGGTTAGAAATCCAGGTACAGACTGGGGAAGTTCACTTTTCTGCTTGGTGAAGCTCCTCTTTCTACAGACACCGAGTGGGACAGCCATTTATTCTCAGTTCATGGCTCCATAAAAGGATGCTGTTTCCATAGCCCAATTTTTAATTTTTTTTTTAATATGAGAATAAATACATTATTCTTGAGCCAGAATTTATCCTTTGACAGGCACAGTTGTGCAGCATATGATAGCCACTAAAATCTTAGTGTCATGAAGACCACATAAGAGCTTTAAGAAAAAAAGGCGGTGCCAGAAAATGAAATATTGCAATTCCCTTCTGTTGAAGCAGAGGAACTTCCCATGCCTACATCCCTGCACAGATACCCTGAAACTGAACTTCAGTTTCTGTGCTGTTTCCAGTTTTTATCAGTGCTTGCACAAATCCTCTTGTAAGAGCTTCTCTTCTGTCCCTGACTAAACTACTTGAAACCTAACTCTTATGAAGCACTGGAGAGAGTAGAGAGATGGTGTCTATTTTTTTCCAGAAAAGCAGATATTTGTGAAACAGAATGGAAATATGGATGGATGTTGCTGATGACAGCTTTATAAAAGTACGTATGACACAATGAAGGGCTACTCCTGAAGGGAAGACTGGAATATGTTTTTTAAAAAGGGGAGAGTTCAGCTTTTGATTACCTTTTTGTTAACACAGCATAAAACTACAAGGCAAGTTGTTCTAGGAATGATTATTATCTATTGATTATATTATACAAAGTATTATGTTATGTTATCAATGATTATATTATCTTGAGTATTACCCCAGAGGAGAGAATTTTCATTCCCTCCCTGCAGATCCCTAAGTGATTGAACTCTTTTAGAAGAACATACCTAAGCACTTTCATAGTCCTCATTAAAAATAAATAAATAGCAGATTGTTTGAAGATAATTTTTGGATTTTGGGAGTAAGAAACTATGAACCAAAGAGCCCACTATTTGTCACAATTCAAGTTCCATTTAAGATATAGAAACAAGTTGGATAAATAATACTTTAATTTGAGATTGAAGTTTGTATGGGAGAGATTGGTGGTTTAGGACTTGAAAGTTATATACTACATTGTTCACTCCTTTACAAAACAGAGATTGCATTTTTTAACTTTGCTGTATTTTTTCTTACTCTCAAGGTTTACTTAAAATCTTGTATTCTGTATATGTTTTTGTGTGTGTAATTGTTGTTTTGTCCAATATATCTCTATAGTGATCTGTCTTTTTATGTTGTAAAAGCATGTCCTTGCAGTTACTTCAGAAATTATTTCAGTGCCTTTTTGGTTGCCTTTGTAGACTAATCTGAACTCTTTTTTCCTCCTGTGGGAAAAACCTGGATTGAATTTTTGCCCTGACTGAAGAATTTGAAATCCCAGTGTCCATTTCCTTTTCTAGACATAAGAGTTATCATATATTAAGAGGTGACTTACTTTCAGGCTTTCTGTTGATTCTTTTCTGTGTTTTGTTTCAAACATATTGTGGGCTTTTTTGTAGTGGAAGAATTGAGAAGACAGTATATAGGTGGCTGTGGACGTTTGGGAAGGTAATTCCTGTATTTTAGTCCCTATTGCAGTACATTTTCAAGCTCTTCATAAAGAAATATGAACAGGAAAAGTGATGGGTCTTATCTCAGAATGTTGTATAGCCTTGTGGTTATGACCCTTGCTCCGATAAGGGACTTCACATTCATTCTTTTTAGCATAAAGATTCCAATCTTTTTTGTCTTGAGCTGGAGATATTTCATACTCTACACCATTCTCCAAACAAATACTTTGTGCTGAACCAAAGGAAGTGTGTGAATAACCTTCTCCTAAAGGGTTGTTTTATTTGGTTTTAATTTCAAACCACTTTTTTCCCTTTCTCCAAGACTGAAGGATGAATATTGTCTCTGATAGGGATCATCATGAGTGCAGTTTCTCAGATAAAAAAGGCTACCATAAAAATACATACTTTATAGAGTGTTCAACATTTTCTGTAGTGTGTATGTCTCTTTTCACCAGTGCATGGCTAAATTTGTTGTGCATTTTGAAATTCTAATGGAGAATGGGAGAAGCTAACAGTTCCTAACATAAGTTTAACTAGGTAGAAAAAATGAAATCAAAGTGAAGGGTGGGTGACAAGGTTTTGACAGATTCTGTGGCACATTCTGTGGTAATAAATATTTGAAGCATTTCTTTCAGAATGTTTTTGGTTATTAGAGAATAGTTATTAGAGAATGTTTCATTTTCTGAAACCTTAGTATTTCTTTTGTTTACTACAGTTATTTGATATTTGTGCAGCGTTTGTTCATAGCTAGTGCAAAACAAATTATTCCACTATATTGGATCTTCTGCTTCCTGGAAAAAAGGAAGCTTGGCTTTGTGCATTGATCCATCCATACATAATGTACAGGTGTACATTTGTAGGGCTCTGCTGCAAGTTCAAATGCCTAAAGCTGCATACAGGAATAGATTATATGTAATATGTCGCGTACTATAACAGAATAAAATATAAGCATAAGCACCTTTTTTGCCAGGAAATGTATTTTTGGCATTTGCAGGGATTCTTTTGTCATTTCCATCTCTTCACCAGGGGCTCAAAATTGATTTTAGCATTTATGCAAATTCCATATTCAGTACTTTCTCTGCGATCATAACTTGTGACCTTAGGCTTTAATCTTCATATACAGTCCTCGCATGCTTAGTGTTCACATTACTCATGGCTACTGTCATTGCCAAGTCATCCAAATTGTATTTATGGAATTTATATGTTCCATGGTGTACTGACAGTTTTATGGGGGAAATTAATCAGAGATTCTAGAGATAAGTTTGTTACTTGCCACTTTCTTCTCATCTCTCTGCCTCATTATAATTAATCAGGTTTCTTTTTCTTTTTTTTATAGCAGGCTGACATAATTTTAATGATGTTTCTTCTGAGCAAGCTTTAATTATATTTTATAATCTATGCTACATTATACTTTCTCCTTCCTTGTGCTAACAGGGTGATAATCTGTAAAATGATGCTTGTCTCCAGGCCTGTGCAGACAAGGAGTGATGAACAATATAGACACAAGCTGTTATTCTCTTAAACAGAATGTCAGCCATCAATGTAGATTTACTTGCTCTCAAGATGATGATATTCTTGATGAAATTTAATTCTTCTTTCCAAGTAACATGGCCAGAAGTGAAAGGGAAATAGTATACAAATGCTTATATTTAATTATTGCAGCTATGCCACATGAAGTAGAAGACACCAGAGTGTTCCTGATTTGTTTGCCATGCTGCATGTTTTCAGTAGCAGGATTTTAGCACTCGTTGCTCTGAACTTCAAATGTTTTCCAGCATGGTGACATGAGAAGGCACCTCCGTTGATTCAGTGTTAAAATGGATTCACAAAAGCCACTGATGTAGATTCGCTGCCGAACATAGTAGGCGTAGATTTATAGTTTAATTCTAGACAGCTTGAGGGTATTCAGTCAAAGCTCACAGGTATAAATGACATTTTTATACAAGTGTAAGACTAGACTTTGCTAAATCAATGGTCTCACCATCACTGCAGTATTCACAAGAATTTGGGGTTAACAACCCTTTTTCAGTATCACCTGGTTTTGGAAAGCAAGATTTTGGTGTCCATGTACAGCAGCATCAATACTTAACAATCTGTGGTGGCTCAAATAGGTTGGATACTATGATTTTACAAGCCAAAGTTAAATCTCTGTTGTCTAATGCCCAGCTGAACAGTCCAGGTGCAGAATGCCTATTATTTGCTAAATGAGAAGTGGACTACACTTAAGGGAGGGTCAGCTTCTTTTGGCCTTCTAAAGGAATACAGTTCAAATGGAAATCCTACTCAAAAGTAGCTACTTAATGTAAAAGTAATGGTAGGATTTCATTTCTTTTCAGAAAATAGACACTTTGTGAGCATTGCATCTAAGTTCTGCATTGTCTTTTGCCTTGAGCGATTTGCAGAAATGTGTCAAATAAGACCACTTCTGCCCATTTATCTATTTAGAATCAGCACATTTGTGTTCACTGTGGTTGTGAGATCAAAAATATGTCCAACTTCACACACAGGTTCTAAAATAAAGGTGGAGCAGTAATCCAGAGAAATGTAGTTTAACTTTCTATTCATAAATGCAAAGTCATATTTTACCATTTCTGCACTGAGATTTCACTAAGGTAATCTCATTACGTAGCCTGGCATTTAAAATTTTTGCCTTACTTAGGCTAACATAAATAAAGAAACAAAAGTGGTTGCTTCTGTATCACAAAAAGCTGGAGCAGAGTTTCTGATAAATGACTAGGCCTCAGATTTTTAATGACTGATGAAGATAGGAATGTTTTTTGTCATTGCTGGCTATATCCATTTTTTAACTTGCTTTTCTCTCTCCTCATATGTGAGTGATCTTACCCTGCCCTTTTTCCCTTATTTCTTTCTCACACATAGCTGGCATCGATTCACCCTTTGATATTTATTTACACTCACTCCGCTTGCCTATACTTTTTACTTTTCTTCCACCCATTTATGTGACCATTTGCATTCTTTGCAAGGAAGAAGTGTTGATTTCTATACGCCTGGAATATCAAACACAGAAAACTTCACTTTCCATTCCAAACTTGATGAATAAGATTAAATTTTCTGCAGAATAAAATAGTTGCACATTTTAATATAAAGCAAAAATGTTAAAATTTTATGGGGTTTTCTGTTTTTAACAAAAATGTTAAATTTTTTTTTTTTCATATTTATGTTATGCTAAAATCAACATGGTATTATATGTAAATACCCTTTTTTCATAGCTGTAAAGATATCTGAATAATAATTTAAATTATCAGATGTCAGGGCAACATAATTTCTTTTACTATTTTATCTGAGGATTTTGACTGTTCTTAGAATTGATCTTACTTTCTTACAGCAATCGGCAAGAGTTAATTGCAAACAGTTTAGTCAGTCTTTCCTTAAAATCTCCACAGAACATTATAGGATGATAAGTGAAAATCACAAACCTTTTGCAGCTGATGTTTTCTCTTGGGTTTTTTTTTCTTTTGTTGCTTTAAAAGGTTATTTTCTTCCCCTGTCTATAAAGCACTAAAAATTTTTCTGTGCTTGAAATGAAGTTGAATTACAGTGTGATTTAAAACTTGTGGACAAGTTTTATATCACACTGTATATTAAATCACAAAAAATAGACTGGAGAGTCTCAGTAGCCCAAGGGGTTGTGCATGTTTGCGAGATATGAACACAGATTTAATTGCCATGGTTGGAACTATGCTGTGGATCACTGGGATGGGAGCAACTCAAATTGTGATTCCAGAATAGTGGCTAGGCAACTACTGATACTCGTTTCAATTAAAGGTACATTGAACATATTAAAGCAAGCTACACTCAGCACAATGTTTCAGTTGACCATTCCATAGGAATTCCATAGAAGGACCACACTGTAATACTTGAGTCAGTTGGAATATTTATCAGGGTGTGAAAGTTGGAGGGGTACGTGCAGGTGGTTCTTTGATGGTTAATAACTGGCAGAAATAAGATAATCTCATTTGTGGTACCTTTTACGTTTTCTTTTGAAGAGGACTTTCATTGTTTCTCCGTAAGTCACTTTGTCATAGATGCAGTGATGCATTTCACTCTTAAGAGAGAAGTGGCAATATGTTTATTTATGTAAAACAGTGATTAAACATGGTTTGGTATTAAAAAATTACTGTGGTTTGGAGAGATTAGATAGCTTCATGGAGGACTGAGTCACACAATACTGCCAGGGAGACCCTCCTGTTGAATCATGGGGTTCAGAAAAGAGCCCCTCCCTTACTTCTTTTCTAGGGAGATTTTAGGTATGCCTGGATCCACATTTGGTCAGAAGTTTATGTCTAGAGGATTGTTTGTGCACAGTCAATCCTTCATGTGACCTGGCTGAGATTTCCAAGTCTCAGCAAACTTATTCCCAATTCACTTACTATGTACCTGGCACAAATAAGGATTCTCTCAGCCTCAAGGACCAACCTGGAAGGGTGTCTCTCCTCCAGGGGGGACCCTCGTGTGCAGCCCACTGGCATGCACAAGAGTCCAGCAGGCTGTGGGCTGCCCACTATATATGGAGTGATATGAATTGAATTATATTTGCTCACCAGTTTGGCTGGTGCGTGGTCAACCAACTTTAGCTGTTGAGAAAGATTTACAGCCCTCAGCTTAAGTCAGATGTGACCATCCTGACTGCCACAGGTGGCTGTTGCTAAAGCAGTATGTGGTGGGGGGACACACAGCCACACTCTTTTCTTACCATAGTTACAATTTTCATTCTCCTGCACACTTGTGAGACCTATCGCCTGCATATTAGGATAATTAAGAAGAGACATTCAGTTTACCTGTTAACCATGCTTTTGCTGATGAAGATCCCCATCTTGAAAGTATTTCCTCTGTTCCATTTTACTTGGAAAATATTCATGGCCCTGGATAGTCATACATAAAGAATAAAAACCCAAGCCCAAGACTAAGCTTTGTGTCTCAGGTAAGTTCACCTTTTAGCTTCCTCCATTTTTAATAATTAATTCTTGCTAAGACCTTTTCTTTTGTCTGTAAGTGGGCTTTAATTCATTTCAGTAATTCTTTTCTCCTGTGGCACTCTGACACAAGCAATGAAACCTCACTGCAGGCATGAATCTTACACTGCGAGACAGTTTCTCACTTCAGACAAATCATATCCATTACTTCACAGTATCGCTTCCCAGTTCAGTAGTCTGCTTGGAGGATCTCGGGCATGTCTGACAGGTGCAATCCTCTTTTCATGGATGTGGGCTGGCTGGCCCTTCGCTGCATATGATCTTTCTCTCTTATTAATGTGTCCTCACAGCTGATGACAGAAGCATTTCTTCATCTTGTTGGTTTTTTACCTATGGGGATATCTGCACATATTAGATATATCTCCTGGAGTTTATTCAGGATGGTGTGTATGGCAAATCTACTTGCTAAAGCTTTACCTCTTTTCCTCATTAATTTCTGGACCTGTGACCTTCTAATTGTTTCAGTGCATCTTTCAGGTCTTGGCTACCAGCACAATGAACTCTCTAATTGATTCCAGGATGTTAAATATTTAGTCCATGCCTAAAGTCATGCTCCATTATCAAGTGTTCTTTTACCTTGTGGTAATCAAAATAGTAAGTAAAGCACTTCTCCATCAGAAAGATATCTCTCTCAGGGGATCACCTTCAGCTTTCACTGTTTAAAAATTGGCAAAGACTTCAACCTCTCTGCAATTTGATTTCATCTGTCACCACAATGTCACTCTTGTCTCTTAATGGTCCTACTGTCTCTTCATCATGCTGCTGATATCCTGGATTTTTAAAGACTTGCTTGCAATTCATCTTTAGTTTCTGTGCTATTTTTATTTCACTGGCTGCTTTTATATCTGCTCATCCATGCTGAGATTCTAATTTAATTACTGTTTGTATGCCTTTCACTAAACCTCCTTTGCTAATATTCATACATTCAAGTAAGGTATTTTCTCAGTCCTTTTCTCAATCTGCCTTTCCAGGTAAATGTCACAGAGCTGTGGCATTCCAGCAATATATTATTTACTTTCTAACTCCTTTAGTCAGTGTCAATACTATCTTGTATATTCAGTTAATCTTTCTCAATTCCTCTCTTTTCACTTATTCTTACTTTTGTGCTTCAATCTAATTTGCTTCCACATGGTTTTAGCTGTACCCAGCCTTGAGAGTATACGTCTTCTTCCTGTCCTAACTACTACTTCAATAAAATGTGTGTTGCTGAGATTCCTCTCTGCTTTAAAACACACTGTCATTTTCATTCTATTCCCTTGAAATTTCAGGTACATGTTGAATTTAGCCACTTTCCAGCTATTCCAGCTGTTCTTCTCACTGGTCTTATTACTTCAAATAGATGCAGTCTAGTCTCTATGTCTCTGGTTAAGTCAAATTTTACACTGCTATCATTTCAACTTTTTAAAATGGTATTTTTTTAAATCATTTTGTGGGCAAATTGTTCTTTCTTCTGACAACAGGGCCAACAATCTATCCCTGCAACTAACTTGCCATCTGAAGCTTTTTCAACCACCATCCCTACTAGTTCTTTTCTGTCCACATTTCTCTCCTGGTCAGTTTTTGAGTAATTCAAGTCCTTCTTGATAAATCAGGCTCTGTGTTTTCCTTTGTTGTTAGGAGTGTAGCATATATCCATATTCTAATTTTCTGGAATATAATGCTGAATATCTTCCAGATGGGGTTTTTTTGTCATATGATAGAGAATTCCTTGCAGTTTTTCACTGAGAAGTCAACAGGGGCAGGAATTCAAGTATCAGCTGTTCTTCAGAAGATTTAGACTAATGGTGATGAGTGGAATGAGTGGAAATACAGATCATCTTGTGCTCTGTGGTGTACTAGAGTAACCCTCAAGTCATTGTCCAAAAGCTTATTTTCACATAGGAAATATAGTGTAAAGCAGAGTCACCCATTCAGATGTGCCCATCTGTGATACTCATTTAGGACACCTTCCAGGCACCTCAGTGTTGGGACTTAATTGAGCCTTCAGCTGTCCCAAGTCCCCTCCCAGCTCCTTGTGCAGCTCCAGCCCACTGTTTGGGTGCTGCGAGGAGCAGAAAAGGCCTTGATTCTGTGCAAACATTGCTCAGCAAGGGTTAAAACATCCCTCTGAGCCTTATCTGTGCTTTGTTCACAAATCCAAAGCTCAGCACTATACAGGCTTCTGTGAAGAAGTTAAACTCTGTCCTAGCCAAAACTACTAGAACTGGGTAAATATTTGCAGTGCTTTAATAAGGCCGTGGCTCCAGAGCTGTGGGCCAAACCCATAGGTACAAGTTGCAGCCTGTATTCTCCAAAGGGACAATGGAAATAAAAAAGAGAGTACATAGATTTCTGGAGCTCAGAGACAAGCATCTTCTGTAGCAAAGCTGTAGCATCTGATGCTTCCATTAAGGAATAAGTATAATTATATACTGTCAAGTTTGAAATTACTTTTGATTGATTTAGTTATAAAGCATAACTTTAAGTAGAATTGACACTTGATATTTACTGTGTATTAACACTTACTCTAAGTATGGTTGCACCAGCAGGCATAATGTGAAGTCCTATGAGGAAAATTTGTGCTTGACAAGACTCAGAATGGGCTTATTGTTAGTAAGGCTGTATTTCATAAATGTTTCATGCTGACCCAAGGATAGTCTTGTGTACAAACAGAATGCAAACACTTCTGTCTAAATAGGTTTCCTTGTGATTTTATAATAGCCTTTTCTCTCGTATAACCCAGACGGGAGTTTTAAATAACCAAATGTGCCATGTTTTGGGGTGGGGTTTTTATGGTTTTTTTAATTGATTATGTTTACACATTTGCTACGTTCTGTCTGTTGCTCTGCAACCACACACAATCCTTGACTAGTGCCGCATTTACCTGTGTTTGTTTCCCTTCTGTTAGTGCCAAAGATGATGTGTGTGTGTTTAGCACTATCAGAGAGCTAATCAGGGTCTACCCTTACTTGGGTGGCAGCAAGGCTCTTAAGTGGGGTAACTCTTGGAAACAGTGATTAGATTTATTTCTAGAGTCAGAAATGGTTTAAATGTTTCCAGTTTGGTGTATCTGCAATGCAGTGTCACCTCTATTCTCTTCTTGTTTTCACCTCTCTCTTCAAGTCGCAATTTCTATTTTTTCTGGGAAGATAAGTGCGATGTTTTAGTATAGTTATTTTGATTTATAAAGCTCAGCACATGGATACTCTTTATTCATTTTTAGCAAAAATTGAAAATGTGTCCACTTTCCATCCATTTGTTGAGACACATTAGTCTTGGGGATAGGAAAAAAAACAGGAAATGGTTTTAACATAATGATTCTTAATTTCTTGTATCAAAATTACTCTCTGAGTTGCAGAAATGTAGCTCTCTGTTTGTTTGCCTATTCTGTCCTTCCATGGAAGTGCTATGGAAGTTGCACGTAGGCTCCTAGGAGGTTTTTTTCATTTTGTTGCAGGGAACATGGACTAAAATAAACTCGGTACTGACGCATACAACTACTTTTTGCATGAGCAGCATTAAGTCTATGCATTGGATAGATTAATCTGAGTCTGAATCAATCTGCCCAACCTCAACATACTTTTTTTTCCCAGAGGATATTAGGCTAGAAAGAAAACGCCAGAAAAAGTTGTGTTTTAATGGATCGCACTACCACAAAGCATTGAAGACAAACCTTTTTTGGGAGAGAGAGGGGCAATTCTAAGCTTTGTGTTGTGATAGCATGAGAAGTAGATGTCATCTTCTTCTCTCTGTACAGTGAAAGTAGTGCTTGCATATGTAAATAAAATGTTCAGCTTACTTGGTAGCAAAGACGTGAAACACATTGAAATTCAATATATGTTTAAGATGAAGTGTTACTGCATGTGGGCCATTGCACAGCATGCCTTTGAGAGATTGCTGAGAGTAAAAAAAAAGATACTGCCTAAATGACAGGTCAGAAGAATTGTCAGGTTGCAGCAAGTCATCATTTAGAATAAATGAATTTGGCATGTATATTTTATATAGCTTTAAAGCAAGAGCGGAAGGAAATTATGGTCCATATACAAGATTTCTCAGTCAGCTTAAATAGCCCTGCCTTTGTTATAGGCATAATAAATTTGCTGAATTGCAATTAATTTAACTTTCCACAGAAGGAAATTGTTCATCTGAGCTATTCTTTGTACTTAACACTTACCTGCGTCATATTTTATAACAAAAAAACCTTACTTGAGGGGAATTTAGTTGAAGCTCAAAGGCAAAATTGAACATTTGCTTATGTCTCACATCTGGTTTGGTAAAATAAAATCCTTAAGGAAGCTCTTATTGAGAAAATGAATATTTTTTTGAATGCTTCAACCAATATTGTTAGGAATAAACACAAATGTGTGTGTGTCTGTGTCTGTGTGTGTGTGTCAGATAACATCTGGAATAAAAATAGTTAAGGATCAGATTCTGGTGCCTCTGATTAAGGGTCGTCGCTGTACCATTGGTTCCACAAACCATACACGATCAGGTAAAGCATCTGAAGTTATTTTTCTGATTTGCTTCATGATACAAAATACTTAACATTTTATAGGTTATTCATTTAGACAAAGCTGCCTGCAAGAAAGCACAGTTTTAAGTTCAGAGTTAATTTTACACACACTTCACATCAGCATTGTTAAAATAGACTAGCTTTCTGCATGTGAGTGTATTACTATTCTGACTGGATTTAATATGCGTTTGTTTTGTTTTTGCAAGTCTCTGGCAAAAACTAGAATTATAATATTTAAGCATCAATTCTTGTATATCAACAACTTCATTTTCTAATTGTCCATTTGGTAGTATTGGATTTGAGATAACGAAAAGGATTTTTTTTCTCATTTGACAAGCCTAACACTCAAAAGGTATTATATATAATTGTTCTTAAAAATGCTGTTTCTTCATGCGTGAATAATATCTTCCATAATTTATGGCCAATGCTTACTTGTGACCAATAAGACTGCAGAAAAAATAATTTTAAAATCGTATTATAACTTTAAAATAGTATTTATGATTGCCTTGTTTGAGAGCAATCTTTGCACATCAAAATACACAAAGCATTCTATTATTTTCAAAATAAAGAAATGATTGCTAATTAGATAAATTACTTAATGCCTTGTTGACAGTTCTTTTTCCTTTGAAACCCTTATTGAAAACATAATAAAATATTTCTGAGTCTTAGATTATAAAAAAACCCTCTTTTTAATTTTCTCTCTAATTTTGTAAAATTTTAATTCAAGTTTACCTTTGAAAGCATGTCAGATATACATCTTCAAATAAACATAAAGGCAATTACTACTAATACTTGCAAGTACTTAGAGAAATTACATTTTTTAGCAGCAAGACTCATTAACTTTAAAAGTCTTTGGCATGTTATCAGCATTGAGAAAAAATGTATTCAACTGGCATGAATATAGAAGCAACTGCAGAAATAGCTGTATATAGCTAAAAAAAGACTGTGGCTTCAGACAGGTATTGGCACAAATGTGCTTTTCTCAGCCTTGTAAATATCTGTAGATATCTGTGTAGAAAATCTGTCCTTTCTATACTCTGCAGCACTCCTTAACTTGGAGCGACTTTTCACCTTTCTGGAAAAAAAACCTCTCTACACCACTGTAGAGGCCAAGAGCTTTTGTGAAAGTTGATTGAGGTCTTTTCCTCAACTTAGAATTTAGACAAGATGCAAACTCTTCTTTTCCTAAATCATCATTGTATAGATTGTTTCTTCTCTACCCTTCCTCACACTCCCACCCGCCACTGTTCATCTCTGCAGATCATTTTGTGCTACAGAAGTATTTCTACATATTATGAGCTTTGTGAAAAAAAGATCATTTGCTTTCATAGGAAGACTTTCCTAATGCACCTGAAACATAATATTATGGCAGTTCATCCAACTGGATTCTCCCTTGCCTTCCCAGAGAACAAAATTCTGTAATCAGTTACTGTAATAGTCATTATTCCTGTAAGCACTTCCCCAAGAAATTACCCATGTACTGACTTTCCG